>NW_023660662.1:282041-303637 GCF_015228065.2 Penaeus monodon | reverse complement strand
CCCCTGATGGCTGCTGGCCAATGCCCGGGGAATCGACAGCGGATTTTGCGCGGGTCTCCAATGCCCTTACCATTTGGTTAGCATTGCGAAGCCTTGGGGTTTTTTAACGGGGACCTTAAATTGCGGGAACGCCTTGGGGTCCAGACTCGCCATCAGAGTCGGTCCCCGGCCTCGGCCGTTTCGGTCCGCCCTTTCGGCTTTGGGGCTTGCTCGTGGAGGCACCAGTTGTTTGGGCTGGTTCAGCTGGTGCCCCTTTGATTCAGTCAGTGGGGTCGTTGAGGGGGGCTCAGGGACCTTCTGGTCTGGGTGCTGGCCTGGAAGGGCCAGCACGAGAGTCCATCTGTTGGACAATCTGGTGGACAGACATTTTGTACATGGTTTATTCGTCTTGTCCGCCATCTGGCAGCAGGCATGACAGTGTCATCCTGTGCTGGGGGTTTTCTTTTGCCACCCGGAGGCACGTAAGGCTTCAGGGTGGCTGCCGTGGGTCTGGGCCTTGCACGGGTCGTCAACAGTAAGGTCTGTCTGTGGGGGATTTTGATTTGAATTTCCATATATTTGGCAGTGCTTCATCCACTCACGCCCCCACCTACAACAAGGGGGGAAGCTGAGTGCTAGAACCAATGTCTAACAGCAACAGGGGGGGATGAGTGCCACCACGGGTGATTTGTTTTTTGTGTGGTGTGTTTTGTGTATGATGTCGTCGTAGTTTGTGTTGTCTATGGTTGTATGCGGTCCATGTTCGTTGGCTAGTGTGTGCATGCGTATGTTCATGTCTCTATGTTGTATGTTTGGTGTAGTGATTGTGCGGTGATTCTGTATCGTATTCTTCTTGTATAGTGGTTTTTGTTTATCCAGTATAGGCTTTGTTCTGTTAGATTGCATCTTGATTTCTGTGTGTTGAGATGCAATCAGTGGAATGGGTGTGTACTCGAGTATGGGTCTTACAGTGGTTTTGTAGAGTTTAAGTTTGGTGGCTGTTGTGCAGTATGAAAAGCTTCTGATCTTTTTGAGAGCTGTGTTTGCTTGTTTAGTGCGTGTTGTGCGTGTGTGAACCCCGTTTCTGCTAAAGTGTAGGCCTAACATGTTTCCCGTAGTTGCGTTTTGGCATGTCTGGGGTTTTTATCGTGACACAACACATATACGGTGTCTGATAACTAAAGGGGGGGGGAGGGGGAGGAGTCCCCAGACGAGGGGGGAAGAAAAGCTACGGGTAGCTAGCTACCTGAAATTGAAACGAGGTGAAGAGTGTGAAAATAGGGGGGCGATACCCCTTGCGTGTTTTTTTCCTTATCTGCGGTGTGGTAATGTGGAACCTTTTTCTTTTTCAATTGGGAGACAGGTTGGGCATGCAGGGGACCCTTTTTTTTTTTTTTTTTTTTTTTTTTTTTTGGAAATGGAAAAAAAAAAAAAAGAGCATAATAATAAAAACGAACGTAATAATAAGGGAACGGTAAATTTATTTATTTATTTTTTTTTTTTTGCCCGCTAGGGATTTATCAAAAATAGGTGTGTACCCATTATGATAGCCATTGCAGGTGAGACCCTCGCCTGCCTCCCTACCAGCTCCTAGGAGCTGGGGAGCGAGGTTCAGTGGGTCCCACTTTTGTTTATTAAAACGAGAAAAATCCGAAAAACAAAAATAGTAACGAAAACGATGAAACGGCAATAAATACACAAGGGGAGGATAGTGGGAGTGTGAGGTGAGTAGGGAGGATGATGGTGAGAACAGCATATATACAACGAGGAAGGATGATGGTAAAACAAGAACATGATGGTAAGTAAAACCCAAAGGAAAAATGAACATGGAGATAAAGATAAGGAAAAAACCGAGAAGATGATGGCGTAACGGTTTTGAAAGAGGGTATGAAGTTAAGAGGGGGTGATGGTGAAAAGGACAAGAAAAATTAATTTTTTTTTTTTTTTCGCGCCCGCTAGGGATTATCATGATATGGTTAACCCATTATGATAGCCTATTGCAGGGAGACCCTCGCCCTGCCCCCCTACCAGCTCCTAGGAGCTAAAGAGCGAGGTTCAGTGGGTCCCACTTTTTTTTATTAAAAACGAGAAAAATCGAGAACGGAAATATTGTAACAGAAGACGATAAAAACGGCATAAATACACAGAGTGAGGGTGAGAAAAAACAAGAACATAATAAATGAGAAAAAAAAGAAAAAGAACAAGAAAACATTATATATATTATATATATTTTTTTTTTCCATATATATTTTTATAATCATTTATAATATATACCCTCCTCCCTTTCCCCTCCACCTCCTCCTCTCCTTCCTCCTGATCTCCCCCTCCTTCTTTCCTGCGTCGCGGTGCGGATTGGTCACCTTTGCGTCGGGTGCGTGATTGGTAGCCTTTCCTGCTTTCGCGGGGTGGTGATGGTCAGCCTTTTTTTGCATCGGGGCCCCCGTGATTGGTAGCCTTTCCTGCACAGGGCGCGTGTTTGGGTCAGCCTTTCCTGCGCCCAGCACTGATTGGTGGGTTTTCTCGGGGACTAAAAGGCGGCAAGAGCGCGCGCGGGCCATCGCCCTTTGAGCTCGTTGCTGATGGAATTTGCAGTAGACGAGAGGGCGTCAGAAATCCCCCGGGCTTTTGGACGAGATGGCGTCGCAGTCATCACCCCTCTTCCCCCGAAACGAGTTGCATTATTTTTGGGGCGGGGGCACGTGGTTACGGCTTCGTGGATCGCGAGTTTCGCGGGAGCGGCTGCCGGGGGACTGTGGGAGAGGGCGAACGAGGTTTTGGGAACGAAACTCATTTTGCAAAGGAACCGACCCATGTCGGGTACCTGGTGAGTCTTTCCTCTTCCTTCCTTCCTTGTGGGGGCGAAAGTTAACACCAAAAGGGCCCGCGTGCGGTGTGCAGGACCGGGGGGTGGCTAGCGGCAGGGCGCAGGAAAAAGGGAGGAGGTCCGGCCGAGCAGATCCTCATCACCCCCAACCCAGGGCGTGCGTCCCGCCCAGCCATGCTCCGCGGGCCCGGCTCGGGCGCTTCCCCTGGCGAGCGCAGCCGAACGGCGTAAAGAGGAGGCCCGCAGCGAGGTGGCCGAAAAAAGGCGGCCCCCCGCTTCCAGGCCTCTGGAACGGCGGGTTCAGTGGAAAGCCCTTTGCGAGTGGCAGTGGGGAAAAACCCCCTCAGTGGACCAGGTTTCGCGCACGAGGGGCTTCAGCAGCCGCCAGACAGTGGGCAGTTGGGGCGGATGGTCGGCAATTTAAAAAGTTCATTGAATGTTTGGAAATTCCCGGGGAAAATGCCATAAAATTCTTTAAAGCGTAGAGTAGGGTTGAAGTTGATTTTCCGGTGTTTTCCCAAATTTTTATCGATTTAAAGGCGACAATTTTGTGGGGGGAAAAAAAGGTTGTTGGCATTTATGAGGTTTTGAGAAGAGAGTTGTATGGAGGGCAAGGAGTATTTTAAAGACGTGGACAAATTGGGGAAAAATGTGATCGCCACTGCCGCGGAGAGGTGCAGGCGTTTGGGGGGCTGCAGCAGTTGAGGCGAGGGGAGGAGGGGAATGCGCCCCTGCAAGACGTCTGGCGTTTTTGGGGGTCCGGGGGTCAGGGGGAAAGGGCCCCGCGCCTCGTCTTGGAGCGGGGCCCCGGTGCGCTCGTTGTGAAGGAGGCATAGGAAGGGCTATGTCCGGCGGCAGACCAGACAGGAAAGGTGGGAGACGCGACACTTTGCCAGGTTTTTTTGCAGGAAAAAAATTGGAACCGAAACCCCCCCAGCCCCGGGGCGGGGGAAACAGTTATGAACCCCTCTCTCTTCTCTCTCTCTTTTTCTCTCTCTTTTCTCCCTTTCTCTCTTCTTCTTTCTCTCTCTCTTCTCCCCTTTTCCTCTCTTTCTTCCCCCCTCCTCTCTCTCTCTTTCTCTTTCTCTCTCTTCTCCCTTTTTTTTCTCTCTCCCTTTTTTCCCCTTTTTTCTCTTTCTTCCCCTCTTCTTTTCTTTCTCTTTCTCTCTCTCTTTTTCTTTTTCTTTCTCTTCTTTCTCTTTCTCTTCTTTCTGTCTTTCTCTATCTTTCTCCTTTTCTCCTCTCTCTCCTTCTCCTTTTTCTCCTCTCTCTCTTTTTCTCTTTTCCCCTTCTCTCTCTCTTTTTCTTCCTCTCCTCCTTTTTTCTCTTCTCCCTCTCTCTTCCCCTCTCCTCTTTCTCTCTTCTCTTTCTCTTCTCTTTTCTTCTCTTTCCCCTTTCTCTCTCTTTCTCTCTCTCTCTCTCTCTCTCTTTTTCCTCTCCTCTCTCTTCCTCTCTTTTTTTCCCTTTTTCTCTCTTTCTTTCCCCCTTTTCTCTTTCTCTCTTTCTTTCTCTCCCCCTTTCTCTTTCCTCTTTCTTCCCCACCTTTTTTCTCCCTTTTCTCTCCCTTTTCTTCCCCCCCCTTTTTTCCTTTTCCTCTTCCCCCTTTTTTTTTCCCCCCTTTCCTTTTTTTCCCCCCCTCCCCTTTTTTTAAATTTCCCTTTTTTTTTTTTTTCTACTTTCCCCTCCCCCTCTTCCCCCTTTTTACTTTTTCGTTTTTTGAAATTCAATAAAATTTTTAATGGGAAACCCCAATTTTTTTTTTTTAAAAGGTACTAAATTTTTTTTTTCTTTAAAATTTTAAACACCCTAAAAAAATTTTTACTTGCATGAAAAAAAAGGTATATTTTTTCCTTTATTTCCCTTAAAATTTAAAGACTTTCTGAAAAATTTTCAACACTTACATTGAAAAGGAGCAAATAACCCACTTTTTTCGACACCCTAATTATGGGAAAGGTAAAATAGTTTTCACAAACCCACAACACACACCCCAACCACACACACACACACACACACCACAAACACACACAACAACGACACAGCGCCAACAAACACACACACAATTAATTTATATATTATATTTATATATATATTTATATATATTTAATAATATTTAATAATATTTAATATATTTTTATATATTTTTATATATTTTTATATTTACACAACACACACACACACACACACACACACACACCACACACAACAAAACACAAACCCCACACAAAATGTATATATTCTTTTTCTTTTTAATGGTGGTTAAAGTCTGAGCCGCTGTGGGCACAGCAGATACTTAATTGAGTTTTCATGTTTTGAGCTCTTGGGGTGAGTCCGTGGTAGGGTCCCCAGTTCCTTTCCAGGAGAGTGCTGGTGTTACCCTTTTAGTAATCATTCTCTCATTTATCCGGGTTGCAAACCCGCACTGACTTGGTGGCTTGGCCACCCCGGGTAGGAAGGCAATCAGGTGAAGTTCCTTGCAAGTAAAGCGCGGTCGGACTCGACCTCAATTCAGATGCCGTCGGACAGTCTTGAGGGTGTGTGTGTGTTGTGTGTGTGGTGTGTGTGGTTGAGTTGATGTGAGTGTGGTTGAGTGTGGGGGTGTGGGGGTGTGTGTGTGTGTGTGTGGTTCATGCGTGTGTATGGTTCGGTGTGATGTGTGTGTGTGGTGAGTGTGTGTGTGTGTGTCATGCTGTGTGTGTGAGGTGTGATTAGGGTTGTTTGTGTGGTGTGTGTATGTTCTTGGTGGTGCGTCGTGCATACTTTTGTGTGGTTCGTGTGTATTTATGTGTGTTGCATGCGTGGCGTGCGTGGTGTGCATCGTGTGCGTGTGTGGTGCGTGTGGGTGTGTTGTGTGTGTGTGTGTGTGTGTGTGTGTGTGTGTTGTGTGTGTGCGTGTGTGTGTGGGTGTTATATGTATTATATATATAAATATATACATATACATATGTATACTCAATATATGATATATATACAATATATATATTTCATATATGTAAGATATATATATCATAATATATATGATATATAGAATATATGTAATAAATATATATTATATTATATATAATATATATGTATTATGTTAATACATATATTTTTTTATATAATATTTTTGATATAAACAGTACATATGCAATACAATATATATTGTATATATGATATATATACAAGATATATATCTCATTCAGATTATGTATGATATTATGTATTATATATATATTTACATTATATATATATATATATATATGTATATTTATATATATATATATATTTTTTTTATATATATCTTTATATATTTTTATATATAATATATATATTTATATTAATATATATTTATATATATATATAGATATATTTTATATATATATATATATATATATATATATATATATATATATTATATGTAGAGGTGGCATCCACCTCAGGTGAGCTGTCTGTGTGGGGGCTTGAAACAACTGCTCTTTTGAACAGGACAATTGGTTGCCACAATTGCCGAGGGAGCTGAAGCAGCTTAGAATTGAGGTGGCTGCTCCCTGTTTACTTGATGCGAAAGAGATGTTTTACACCAAACTTGCTTCTGTGACAGACAGGTGTCCTCAACGAGATATTCGCATTAATTTAGATGACTTCAGTGCAGTATCTGGCTGCTATGAGATGTCTGTTGGTCCTCATGGCTCAGGAGCTGATGCTGGCAGCAAGAATAGCCTCCTTTTCTGGGACTTTGCTAGGTCCCAGAAATTGAGGATTTCTGGCTATTGGTATCAGCACTCGGACCTGCATTGTTGCACTTGGTACAGAGATGCAGGTAATGTGGCTGACGAGTTTGACCATATCCTCGTTAGCACTTGCTGTAGGGTCCTCCAGATCTGCAGTTGGAACATTTAATCAGAAATCTTGCAGAGGCTGACAGCCATTTCCTAGTAAATGACCTTCATCCTGCTTACCAAGCCCTGAGAAAGCTGACGACTGCAGTCCACTCAGCAAATGGTCAGATCATCTCAGATGCAGGTAGTGTTGAGATTCTTCTCCCAGACCCACCCATCAGGATCTGGATCCACCCTCTCTGACTGAAGTCAAGGGGGCACTATCCAAGTTGAAGAGTGGTTAAGCATCTGTGAACAGCCTTTAACAGTTTAGCTGAACCGTTAAAGGCTGGTGGAGTAACTATGGCAAGGGGCTGCTGTCCTGTCTGCCATCTGACAGACTGGTACCATTCCCCCTGACCTGCTGAGGGGTGTGGTTATCCCTCTGGAAGGGGAATGGGGATTGGTGGGACTGCAGCAATCACTGAGGCATTACCTGGCTTGGGCTGCTTTCAGTTAATTTACCGAGAAGCTTTTGATATGGGATTGTGAATCACTATGGGAGACCTGGACTAAAAGGATTCCAACAAGATAGGTTAATAGATGCCTTTACAGGTAAACTGTGGCTTCTTCTGTTATCAAGTGAGGAAGGCTGGTTCTTGCCCAACAGTTTTCAAAACTGCATTGACTGGATACTGGTAGAGCTATTCCAAAGTCACTGTGGAGCATTTTGGCATAAAATTACCACTTGACTTTGCGATGATGTGCTATTTTGTCTGATTCTCTGGAAACCTGTGGTGGCTCTGATGCTTATCATGGAAAGCCTGGGGCTAGAGATCTTTTGGAGGCAGTGCAGAGGACATTGAGATCACAGAGAGCTTTATGTACCTTGGTAGTGCAGTTCATGGCTCTGGGCTATCAGACCAAGAAGTCAGTAGACGGATTGGCCTGGCAGCAGGGGTCATGAAATCTTTTGACAAGAGCATTTGGAGATGCTGGTACCTTTGCAGCAGGACTAAACTATGTGTCTTCAAGGCCCTGTTACTAACAGTTTTACTATACTGTAGTGAAATCTGGATGCTATCTTGTGCCTTTGAATCTTGTCTGGGGTACAGTTGGCAGGATCATGTGTCCAACCAACATTTACACCATGAGACTGGTATAGGACCTGTTTGTTGCACAATCCATGATTACCAACTCAGGCTATACAGCCACCTGGCTCATTTCCCACAGGATGATCCTGCCTACCAGTTGTCTCTGCTCGACACAACCCTGGGTGGAGGAGGCTTGTGGGACGACCTAGGAAGTCATGGCTTGGGCAGATCGATCAAATCTGTCGAGAAGAGCTAGAGATGGGCCAAGCTCCTGCCTGGCAGCTCACAATGAGGGAATCTCATAGGTAGAAATGAAGGGTGGATGCAGCTCTGCACCCCCGTCGACATTAGCTCCCCAATGATATGATAGCACATATACATTATATATATGTATGTATATTATATATATTGTATTGTATCTATGAGAATACATATATACTATATTTTATTATATTAATTGTATATATGTTATATTATATATAATATACACACTTTATTTATATATACTCTCAGGTGCTTTATCCACGTGGACCACCAGTTTTCTCTATTCCTTGTTCTTGTACTCCCAGTAATCTAATCCAAACAATGCATTTTAGCCGTTGTCTTCCTCTTGATACATAAATACATGTATATGGCCATAAATATATATATATATATATATATATTATATATATAAAATATATAATATATACATACATACATACATACATATTTTAAATATAATATATCCATACATACATATATAAATATAAATAATAATATAGAAAATAAATAAAATATAATTTAAAATATATATATAATATATATACACAACATAATATGTATACACATATATTATATGCAACACACACACACACACACACACACACACACACACACCACACACACACACACACACACACACACACAAATATATACTATGTAATTATATATATAATATTTTAAAAATATATATATATATAATATATATAATAATAATATATATTATATATATATATATATATATATATATAAAAATATATATTATAAAATATATATAATAATATATATATGAATAAATATTAATATAATATATATATATTTTATATAATATATATAATATAAATAATATATACATATATAATATAATATATAATAATATATATATATAATATATAATAATTATATATAATATATATATATATATATATATATATAATATATATATATATATATAAATATATATATATATATAAAATTTATATAAAATATATATATAATATAAAATTATATATATAATATTGTGTGTGTGTGTGTGTGTTTTGTGTGTGTGTGGTGTGTGGTGTGTGTGTGTGTGTGTGTGTAATATACTTTATATAAATAATACAAATTATAATATTATACTATGTATATATATACAGAAACATTATTCTAATATAATATATAAACATGTATATATGCATATATAGATGTACATGTGTATGTATAAATTCATGTATACATTATATATATATATATATATATATATATATATATATAAATATATTATATATGTTGCATATGCATTGTATATATATGTATTTATATTTATGTATATATATATATACATATGTATATATACACACATACATATATTTACATATATGTATGGATATATGTATATGTGTGGATATATGTATATGTGTGGATATATGTGTATGTATGCATGTTAATATATTTATGTATATATTAATGTATGCCTATATATGTGTATATGTATGTGTATATATATGTATATATGTATGTAATGTGTTATAGAAGAGTCCTGTGGGAAACAAATTCTTATCAGGAAGAGGAAAACCAACACGGCTGAGAAGAACTTAATTTTGTAATTACAAACTTTTCGGAGAATGCAATCTCCATCATCAGTGCTATAAAAACAGGACAAAAATAAATTTAATACAAAATAATAATAATACAAAGTAAAAATAACATGATAAATCATTAAATGGCCACAAACAAAAAAGGCAGTATAGCAGGTGACAGTTACTAACCAAAAAATGGGTGGTTGGCAGTTTACATGGTAAACAGGGTGGTTGCAGTGGAATTGTTGTTCAGTTGCGGCTTCATAGTTTGAATGTGGAGTGATTCTGCTATGATCAGGTCAAATCTGTTAAGGTGGGAGGTCAAGATTTTCAAATCAGTATTGCTAAAAGGGTGATTGTGGAGGTGAGAGTGCTCTCTGATTGCTGAGAAGGATGGATTGTTCAGCTGCAGGCCGGTCCTGGTTGACTTGCCTTAGTGTTAGAGAATGCGGTGGCGGAGCCATCGTGAGGTTGATCCCACGTACCTAGCCTGACAGCTAGGACAAGTAAATAGGTAAACCACATTTGAACTAAGTTCAGAGTCACACTTTTCTTTTTTCTTTAAGAAATTTCTGATAGTGTTAGAATTGTAAAAAACAAACCGAAAACATATCTGAGGATAGCATTGTCTGAGAATTTTGTTTAATGATTTTCTGAGATCAAAACTAAGACCGCCCATATATGGAAGTTTTATATATTTAATGTCTTTGTTGACTGTGGTTGTTGCTGGTTTTAGGTAGAATTTCTGACAAGAAAATTGCGTAGTGCTTTGTAGAATAGATAAGATGGGTACCCATTTGAAGCGAAATATTCCTTTAGGAATGAACTTCTTCATGAAAACTAGTTCAGGTTGAACAAATGCTGTAAGCCTGGTTGATAAGTGTAGTAAGGTTGTTAAGCTTGTAAATATGAGGAATATAGCTGAGATAATGAAGTCCGAGGCCAGTGAATGTGGGTTTCCTGTAAATACTGGTGAAGAGACCGTTATTATGAAAATTTATGCATGTAGCAAGAAATGATAGTTTATTATTTTGTTCAATTTCACAAGTGAATTTAATGATGGGGTGTTGTGAATTCAAGTGTGAGAGGAAAGGGTTAATGATGGGGGTAAAGTAAGAAGTCTTAAAGAAGACATAAATATAGGTATAAATTAGTAGGACAATTATTCAACCAAGCTTTTCATGGGGCAAGATGTTTGGCGACAAGGCAAGTGTGTACCAGGCCAACGTCTATTCCAGTGTAAATGAGTATAAACATAAACACTGAATTGTGAGCGAGCATATATCCAATAATTTCTTATAAACTTCTTATTAGACCTATACAGTTTAAGAGTGATGAGCAGTATTGTTTATATTATATGTCAGTTGGTTCTTGAGAGGGACATTAGTAAATAATGATTCTATGTCAAAACTTGCCATAGTGACAGGTTGTAGTGGTTTAAGGGCACTGATTTCTTTGATAAACTAGAAAGAGAGAGCCGTGTTGGTTTTCCTCTTCCTGATATATATGTATGTATATATATATATATACATACATATATATATATATATATATAAATATATATATATATATAATATATATTATATAAAATAAAATATATATACCTATATATAGATGCCACTGTATATATATATATATATATATAATATATAAATATATATAATATATAATATATATAATATATAATATATATAATATATAATATATATATAGATACATATATATGTATACATAAGGATATATGAATTCATGTATATGTGTTTATAGAAGTATTTATATATATTTATAAATATATATGTATATATATATTTACATATATACATATACAAACATACATTAATGAATGTATGTAAACATGTATATCTAAATATACATAAACATGTAGACATATGAATATACATATGTACATATAAATACATATGGACACATAAACATATACATCCTATATACACACAAATATATACATATAATCTAAATATATATATATATATATATATATATATATATATATATATATATATATATATATATATAGGTAAATGTATGAATGTGTATATATATGTATGTATGCACTATATATACATACATACACATATTTAAGTATATACATATGTTATGAATATGTATACAAATAGGAACCATTCACTATAGATATAGATACAAACATATACATGCATAAACATATATATATATATATATATATATATATATATATATATATTATATATTATATATATAATATATATATATAATATATATATATATATACATATATATGTACATATGTATATACATATACATATGTATATATGTATGTATACCTACTTATACAGATATATGTATATGTATGTATATTTATATTTTATATTCATATAGTTTATATATAATGTATATGTATCCATATATATGTATATATATGGATACATATACATTATATATAAACTATATGAATATAAAATGTAAATATAAATATACATACATATACATATATCTGTATAAGTAGGTATACATACGTATATACATATGTATATGTATATACATATGTACATATATATGTATACATTATATATATTATATATATATATATATATATTATATAAAATTATTATATTAAAAATAAATATATAATATATATATATATGTTACATATACATAATATGTATTGTTTTATATAATAGATAAAAGGGGGTAAAATACAAATTTTAATATATATATATATAAATATATATAATATTTTAATATTATAATGTATAAACATATGTTATAGGTATGTATATACATTGAAACCCTATTTTATATAGTATGTAACATATGTAACACTTACATATATTTATATATATATTGTTTATTGTTTTTTGGTTTGCCCCATTTGAGGGGAAAAGGTGAAAAAATAGGGGACCCTTTTGCGGGGTACACGAGTATATTCTTCTTTTTCTTCTTTTTTTCTTTATGGGGTTTTAGACTCTTTTATAGTCTATACCCCGGAAATTTTTTTTCTTCTTTCCCTTTTTATATTACTCGGGTTAGTTTGTTTCCTCGGGGAATATTTTGGGGGTGTTTTAATATGTAGAAACTTCTTAGTTGATGAGAGATCAGCCCCGGTAAAAAAAATTCTAGGTTAGGGCGGGTTTTTTTTGATTTTTTTCAGGGCTTCCATAAATTTCGTTCTGTGAGAGTGAAATCTGGGATTTTTAATATAAAATGACTAAGTTTCTTTGGGTTGGGGACCCCAATCTGCATGAGGGGTTTTGGTTATTTCTTTCTGGTAAGGGGGTTTATCTTGGTGTGGGGTTTTTGATTTTTGTTATAAAAAAACATCTATTCCCTTTTTTTTTGATCTTTTTCCAGGGTTGCGGATCTGTATTTTAAAAGTTTATTTTTTTTTGTTTTAAGTTTGGGTTTTAGGGTTGGTTTTCCTTTTTCTTTGATTTTTGATTTTTTTTGTTTATTTTCTTTTTTTTGTCCCATTTTGGGTTTAAGGGAAATTCCCTAATTTTTGCGCTTTTTTCCCAAACTGATCAGCTATTTCGTTTCCTTTTATATTTTTGTGTGAGGGAATCCACTAAATTTGGGAATTTTCTTTTTTTGTTTTGTTAGTGAGTATTTTATTTCCTGTTTTTTGGGAATAAAGGGGTTTGAGTTTTTGGTTTTTGGGTTTTGTAAAAGGGTTTTGTAGAGTGATTTTGAGTCTAAAAAAAATAATGATTTTGGGTTTCGGTTATTTGGATATATATTTTTTCCCTTGTTTTATAGAAAGATTTCAGCCTCTATTATTTCTGTTTTTTTGGAAACCCCCAAAAATTGTTGTGATGTTTTTTGTTTTGGTTATAGGGCTGCTAAAGGGAATTTGTTTTTATTTTTGATCCATCTGTAAATATATTTTTATAGTTTGTCCCTTGTTTTTTCCATCTTAAAATTGCGCTTTAATTTTTTTTTCGGGTACTTCTTGTTGGATTTCAATGAAATTTGTTTCAATAATTTTAAAAATATCAAACCAAGGGGGGATGGGTTTTATTTTTGGAAAATGTTTTTTTTTCTTTGGGTTATTTGTAATTTTTAACATTTTTTCTATAAACCGGGTGCACTGGGGCCGCTCTTTTTTTTCTGGGTTATTTTTTTAAATTTTTGCTTTTTATATTATTTTTCTTTGGGTTTGGTCTTTTTTTTTTCTAGTATTTTCACCTCGGTATACACTCTTGCTCTTTTTGTTTAATTTGAGGGCATTTTGTTTGTAAGAGTTTTATAATGCTAATTTTGGGGGGTTTTTAAAAAAGCAAGCCTGGGGCTATTCTTAACCCTTTATTTTGAAAATTAAAATTTTTTTCTTTTCGTTTTTTTGGCTTTTCCCAAAAAAATTGTGAAAACCTATTTATTTGGGTTTAATGTTTTTGTAAAGGGAATTTTAAAGGGTTTCTCTTTTTGCCCCCCAAAGGGGTTTTTGAAGATATTTTTTCTTTTAATTTAAATTTTCTTTTTGAGAATTTTTTAAATTATTTTTTTTGTTTTTTCCAGGTTTTTTTTGGGGCATCGAATTCTAAAACTAGGATTTATGGTTTGTTGTAAATTTGAGTTTTTTGTTATCTTTTTTATAAAGGGTTATTTATTTTTTTTTGTTTTTTTTTTAAAACACATGATTTTACTTTTTGTTGGGTTTAATTAAAAAACCCCCAAATTTTTTCCCGCCCCATTCTATGGTTTGTTTTAACCCTATTTCAAGTTTTTTTTCGTTTTGCAAAATTTTTTTTTTATTGCTATTATTGTGATATCATCTCCCTATTTTACTTTTTTTAACCCTTCGGGTAGGGTTAATTTCTGTTTTCAAAATTTTAAAATAATAAGGACTTAAGGTGAGCCTTGTGGGGGGCCCCCTAGCATTTTTTTCTTTTTCGTCTTTTTTTTTAAATTTTATTACTTTTTGGGTGGGTTTTGTTTTTTAAAAACCATTACCCCACTTGAGGGGGGTTCCTACGATCCTAGTTTTGTGCTTTGTTTTTATTGCTTCATGGTTGACATTTTTAAAATGCTTTCTAGATCTAGGCAGGTATGAGGGGCGTTTTTTTTTTCCGTAAATTTTTTATTTATCTGGAATCTATTATCTTTAATGCACTAGGGTTTAAAATTTTGGGTTAAAGGGCCTGTTAGGTCTTCATTTAGTTTTTGTTTTTTTCCAAACCCACCATTTTTAATCTGTTTTTTATCATATTTAAAAAATTTTTTCATATGCAAGTTTTATGATGAATCTATGATTTTATCTTTTTTGGGGTCTTTCCCGGTTTTAATTTTGGATTTACTAATGATTTTTTTGGTATTTTTGGAAAATTTTTTTTTTTTTTCCCCTTTTTACCCAGTGGTTTTTTAAAAAATTTTTACTATTTTTTCCCGATATTCTATTGGGAGCTTCTTGAAAAATTCGTTTTTGAAAATCTCATCGGGGTCCATAGGTTTTCCCCTTTTTTTGGATTTTTTATTAAAGGGGATTAATTTTTTTAAACGGAGATTTGTGCTTTTTCCTTCTGTGTCGCCCTGTTTTTAAAATTTTTTTATTTCTGATTTTTTATCAAGCATTTTGCTTTTTTTTTTAGGGGTTTTTGGTTTTTATTTTAGAAAATTGAGTTTTTGGGTTATGTCCTGGAGGGGGCCTTTTTTTACAATTAGGGGAAAATGCTGATTTTTTTTTTGCCTGCTTTTTTTTAGGGAAATTTCCCAAACTTTCGGGGATGGTGTTTTAAAGTTAATGATGCACAAAAATTTTTCCCCAAAAACTTTTTTTTTTTCCGTTTCGAAAATTTTTTTTGCTTTGATTTGTAGCTTTTTTTTATTCTATTCTTTTAATTTCATTTGGTTTTTTTCCCCCTTTTATTAAATAAATTATTTTTTTTTTATAGTTCTCAAAATTTTTTCATTCCCACAAGGTTTACTTGGTTTTTTTTTATGATTTTTTTAAATAAAACTAAAATTTTCTTGCAGTGTTTTTTATATATTATTTTTGTTTTTTGATTTACCCCTTTGATGTTTTTTTGGTTTAATTCTACTTAAAAATTTTTTTCCCCCCTTCATTTTTTGAACTTCCATGTACTTTTTTTTGTGTGGTTTCAGTAATTTGGTTTGTCGTCATTTAAATTATTGGGGGTGGCCCCTTCCTGATTTTTTGTTTTTTTTTTAAGATGGCTTTTTTGGGGGACCCTAAAAACAAAAATCTTTTGGTGCACCTTTTCCTGTCTTCGGGTAAATTCGGGGTAAATTTAGTCCAGGGGGGTAAAAAGCATCAAATTTTTTGTTTTTAAAAAATTTGGGACATGTTTTTTCCCTTTTTTTTTTTTTGCGTTTTATATTTTTTTTTTGGTTTCCCATAGTGGAGATGGGCATTGAAACCCCCCTATTATTAGTTTTGGGTTTTGTAACTGCTCTGTATAAGGTTTTTATTTTTTGTTGTTCTTTATTGTTACAAGGTTTTGAAAATTTAACAGTATATTTAGCCTTTTTTCTTGTAGCTAATTTTTATAGCTATTTTTTTCTATTTATTTTTGTTTTTATTAAGTTTTTTTTCCAAAAACTGCAAACTGTTGTGTAGGCAGATAGCAAAACCCTCCTCCTCTTTGTTCTGTTCTCCTTTTCTCTCTATTATTATCTCTTATTTCAAAAGTTATCTTTTTTTGTTAACCAGGTCTCCCCGAATGCGAAAAATTTTGGGGTTTTCCCCTTTTGTCAAAAAAAATTTAACCTTTTTCAAATTTTTTTTAGGATGGCCCGGCTTTTCCATAAAATTTAAATTTATTTTTTATTTTAATATTTTTTTTATTATTGGAGTTGCTTCGGTTTTTATTTTTGTTATTATGTGGATTATAGTTTTGTCATTTTTAAAATTTTGGGTTAATTTGATATTTTTTTGGACTTTTTTTTTTTTGCTTATCTTCCATGATGAGTTTTTTTCAGCCCCCCTTTTTTCTTTTTTTGGTTTTTGATTTTACTTTAAGGGGGTTTTGGGAAGTAAAATTTGTTGTTGGGAATTTCTATTTCAAGTTTTTTGCTTTTTGACGGGTTTTGTGTTTTTTCTCTTTTTTTTTTTCAAGTTTTGAATTTACTGAGGGTCTGGTTTTCCGAGCCCTTTTTGTTTGTTGTTTTCTTGTGGGGGGTTTCGGGGCCCTGGGGGGTTATGTTGTTTTTTTTTGGGTTTAATTTTTGTGAAAATTTTTGTGTTTTTTTTTGGGTTTTTTTTGTTGGATGTTATTTTTTTGGGGTTCTCTGGTTTTTGGTAGTTTCGTGTTATGTTATGATCTTGCATGGTTTTTAAAAGTTTTTTTTGTGAAATGTCCTCTGTTTTTGTGTTGGGATTTATTTTTTGTAAAGTTTTTTTACTTCTTGGTTTTTTGGGGGGTTATTTTTGGTTTGGGTTTATTTTTTTGGGGCTTTTGTGTGATTGGAAAGATTCTTTTTGCTGGGGGTTCCCCTTACAGAAGAAACAATAAGAGGAGTTTTTTTCCGTTTTAAATCTATGGTCTAGCTGGTTTTAAAATTTCTGCATCTTGCTCATTTTCAGGAATAATCCCAAGTCCATACCTGAGGCATTTGAAAACATTTTTGGGGTTTGGGGAAAGTGTAAATTAAAAAACTTGATATGAGGATTTCCCCATTGCTCTTTTGATGGAAGTGGACCCTTTTTAAAGTTATTTTGAGAGCTTTTTTGGGGGGAGCCCTTTTTTTTCTCCTTTGGTGTTTGAGTGGTTTGTTTTTTGTCTATTTTTTTTGATTTGGATTTGGGGCCCCAAAAAAATTGTCATTTTTCAAATTTAAATCTGCTTTACTTATTTTAGTTTTGACCCGGGGGAAAAAGTGCCCTATGGGAACATCCTTGGGTTTCCCACTTTAGGAAAGGGGTTTTTTACAAAAATATTTTTTCCCGTTCCCAAACTGTTTAATATCATTCAAGGGTTTCCAATCTTTTTTAAATCACTCACTTCAAACCTTTAAAACTTTTCCATCTCCTAAAATTCTTTAAAGGGGTTTTTTTGAAAATTTTTGAAAAAAAAGGGGTTTTTTAAAAGGGATCCGTTAGTTTTATTGGGTTGGGGAAGTTGAAGTGGTTTTGAAAGATCATAGAATAAGTACTACATGGGTTTTTTCTTTACTTGCGTTTCGATGGTGAAGTTTGGTTTTCCCTTTTTTCTTCCGGTTTCTTTGTTGGGGGGCCCGTTTGGAGTATGGGTAAACTTCGCGTCACTATCTTTTTTCGTTTTGCTGTTTTTCTGGTGATCGGTTTTTTATACCTTTGTTTTATCAGGAAAATTGCCTGGGTTTTTAGTTCAAAAGTCGAGTTTATAAGTTTTCATTTTTAAAATTAGAAGGAGCTCGTATGACTGTTAACCCGTATGCCTCTTACCTCAAAATCCTCCACGAGTATTTTTCTTCTTCTTCTTCTTTTTTTATAGGGTTTTGAATTTAAAATTATATTCCCTGGATTTGGTTTTTTGAAATCTTCTCTTGGGTTTTTTGAAAGGTTTTTATTTGTTTTAAAATGATATTTATTTTTGTTTTTTGTAGGGGGATTTTTTTTTTGTCTTAGTATGTGTACTTTTGTTTGGGGGTTGATTTTTCCCCCGTTATAAGTAGAGGGGAAAATTTGGGTTTGTAATTTTTATTTTTTTAATGCCTTAAAAAATTTTGGGTTTTTTAAAAATGAAATCTTTGGGCATTGCAATGTTTAAATGTTTTAAAAGTTTTTTGGAAAAGGCCCCCCTGCAATTTGGGTTTGGTTCTAAATTTAGTCTGGAAGGGGTTTTTTAATCCGTATGTTTGGTTTGTATTTTTGGAGAAAATACCCTTAATTTTTTGTTTTTTGATTGGACCATGGTTTTGGGTGTTATCTTTGAGGGAAAAGGTTTTGTTTATAAGGGGGTTTTTTGTAATTGATTTTCCCCTTGTCTTTTGCTTTTTTTTTTATTGTTTTTATTATGTTTTGTATTTTTGGGATGATTATGGAATTTTAATTCGTGAGTTTCTTTGCTGCAAAATCTGCAATTTTATTTTCCCAATTTTGCTTTTTTGTGTGGGATCCATTGTATTGTGATGGTTTTTTTTGTTTTTCAAAATGGGATCAGTTTTTGTGTTTTTATATGTGATTTGTTTGTAGTTTTTTTGGGTTTTTGATTTTTTAATTTTTAGTATTGGTGAGAGTGAGTCTGTAAAGGGTTTTCTGTTTTGTCAAGGGTTGTGAAATTTATAAATTCAAACCCTTTTTTTATTGGGAAATAATTCAGCACTAAAGATTTTAGGGTTCTTAGGTAAATTTTCCCAAAATGTTTTGAGTTTTTTTTGTTTACCCCTTTGATTGCCTTACGGGGATGAGGTTTTTTGTTATTTTGATCCCTCTGTGAAATCTTTTAAAGATTTTTTATTTTGTGTTTTTTGCATTGGAAATTTCATTTTTATTTTTCTTGGGTAGGTCTTTGTGAAGTTTTCCCCGAAAATTCGTTACTAATTTTGGGAAAAAATCATACCACGGTGGACAGGAGTTATTTTTTTGGGGTTCCCTTTTTTTTTATTTATTTTTGTTTTTAGTTTTTATCAAGTTTCAATGGGTTTTTGGGGCCCGGAATTTTGATGTTATTGTTTAAATTTTTATTCTCTGATTTTTCTTTTTTATTAGTTTTTTTTTTGGCCTTTTTTGGTTTTTTCCCAACCCAAATTTTTTTAACTGTATAAAATAATTTATTTTTTGCAAATTATCGGAGGTTTTTTTGTTAAGGCTTGTAGTGATATTTAAAGGAGTTGATTTTTAAGCCCTCCTTTTTGATATTCTGAGAGGGTGTGTTTTTTTATCGTTTCCAATTTTTTTAAATTTTGTTTTTTTTTGGGTTCCCTATTTTGGCCAAAAACCTTTTTCATTTTTTGGGTTTTAGTAATTATTATAGAATTTTTTTAGGGGTTCTCTATTTGCTCCCCAATTAAAATGAGGATATTTTTTTTATTATATTATTCCCGGGGGAAAAGATTTTTTCTGGATGTTTTTAGGGGTTTAGTCCATTTTTGTTTTTGGGAACCAAAACCCTTAAACCCCGGATATCTTGACTGTCAGTAAAATTTTAGTTCTATATTTTTTTATTTTGCCCTTTGGTAAGTACTTTCTTTTTTTTGTGAAAATAAGGGGGCTTGCTTTTTTTAGGTTTATCTTTAGATCCCCGGTTTTCGCCATTTTTTACTTTTTTTAAACCTTTCAATATTATTTAGGGTTTGTTTAGGTATTTATTGTGGTTTTATTGTTATATTTTTCTGGTATATTAATTTTTTTTTTGTTCTTCGTCAGTTTGGTCATTCATCATGATGGGAAAAAGTGTTGGGCTTTAAAAGGGGGTTTCCTTTTTGGAACGCCACTTTTATATTGTTCCTTTTACAGAGTTTTTATTTCCTTAATTTATTTTGGGAAAGTTTTTTCTTTTAGAAAAAAATTTTGTATCCATTTTTAAAAAAATTTCCCTTTTTTTCCTGATTAGCCCTTTTATTAGCAGTGCATCGTGATTTACTGTATCAAAAAGCTTTTTCTAGATCTATGCATGCAAATAAGCATATTTTTTGTCTTTAACTGCATTTGTTTTTTTGTTTCTATGTTTTTTTAAGCATCCCTTGGGCGTATGATTTTTGAATCCCGTTTGTCTTTTATTTAGTTTTTTATTTTTTTCCAGCCACCCGTTTTAAACTTTTTTTTACTATGTTTTCAAATATTTTTTTGAGACAAAATTTTTACGACTAAAAATCGTATGATTTGGTTCTGTTTGGGTTTTTCCGGTTTTTGGATTTGGGTTTTGAGTTCGTTCTTTGAGTTTGTGGGTATTCTCCTTTGGACCCGTGAGAATTTATTTGGGTTTTTTATTATTTTTAAAATTTTTGGGGGAGAATTTTTGGGAAAAATTTTGTTTTGGGGAAATTTTTCGGGTCCTATGCTTTTTTGTTTTTTTCATTTTTTATGGCCACATTTAACTCTTTTATTTTGATTTTTAAATTTAATCTAAATCATTAGGTTACTTAGAAGTTCTTTTTCTCCCTTTTCGGTTTAAAATTATTTTCTTTTTTGTTTGTTATTTTTGATATTCTTTTTTAAAAAATTTCTAATTTTTTTTTTTTCGTGACTTTTTGGGCATCGTCAAGAGAGGATAGTATTTTTTGCGTCTTTCCTGTTAGCTTTTTAAAGAAATTCCAAAAATTTTTGTTGGGGGTTTTTGAAAACTATTGAGGGTGCGAATTTTTCCCAGGACCCCTTTTTTTTTCTTTAATTTTTTTTTTAGCTTCCCCTAATAGTATTTATATTCTCCCAAATTTTCATGTTTGGGGCTTTTTTTTCCCTTTATTATAAACTTTATTTTTTTTTTTTTTGATTCTTTACAATTTTTCATTCCCCCATGGTTTTTTTGAGATAGGACCCTTTTTTTTCATAGTCTTCCAAAACTAAAAAATTTTTTTCCCGGTCTTTTAAAAGAACCTTCATTTTTTTAATGAATTTTTATTTTTTTTGTATTTTTTATTAGTTTTTTTTTTTATTTTCCCCTCCTTTATTTTGAATTTTTCCCTCTTTTCATTTAGTTTAGGGGGGCTTTGTTTTGGTGTTATCTCTTACTTTACGGGAATGGTCACTACCCAGTTGGTCCCGATCAATTTTTTGGTGATTAGGTCGGAGGAGGGCTAGAACTAGGTTTAGTGTTTAAATCCTTGCCTTCTTGGGGGCATTTGGTGATCTGGCCTGGGGGAAATTTAAAAGCATTATATTGTTTTTGCTTTTTACTTTAAAATAAGCTTTTGGGCCGTTTTGTTTAGGGGTCCCGGGCTCAAGTTAGGGGGTTCCCGCTTGTGTGATGTGCATTTAAGTTTCCCCATTTTTTATTTTAGGGTCATTTTTTTTTGTATAATTTCAGTCCCCTTTGGGGCTTAAGTTATTACAGGGGTTATAAAAACAAAAGGGATATTGTCCAGGGGTTTTATAATGATCTTTATTCCATAGCTTTAATTTTTTTTTTTTTTCTTTTTCCCTTTAAATTTATTTGTTTTATTGTTTTTATTATCTTTTTTGAGAGCTGGCCTCCCCTATTTTTTT
>NW_023660662.1:277137-281941 GCF_015228065.2 Penaeus monodon | reverse complement strand
ACAAGTGAATTACCCAAGAGATTCTTACCGCAGATGTACTCACATGGCGGTTAGGACCTAACCTTTGTTTGTAGTGTTTCGCCCCCATTGACCTATCGTTCGAAGTTTACACTATTAATAGCATTGACCTATCGTGTCGAAGTGGATACTCGTTCATATCTTTTTGCCTGGCTCAGATCGACGTTGGGAAAAACAAATGGACACAGAGTACTGTTGTTTAGTGTAGTGCTTGTCTTGACATAGGAAATATGGTCCTTGGCCAAGAAATAACCTCATGAAGAAATGTGTATTGAAAACAACCATATGAAAAGAAGGAAGATTGAGAGCCAGGCTGAGCGACAAATGTGTGACGAAAGTTCGTCAGTCCTCAGAGGAAGACCCCCACTATGTTCATCTGAACCTGTTACCCGTTGAGTTACTCGGACAATATTGTACGGATCCCCAAGTTTTAAACTTTAGAATTCTAGACACAAGATTAAGCAATATTGAATAAGTCAATAAATAATGAAGTGAAAACAATCTTTTCAGTTTTCTCTTGATATTAATTACTCCAAGTATTGGAGACCTGACGACTCTCAAAGTTTCATGGTGGCAGTTTACCATTTAATTGTGGATGTTAAATATTAGACAAAAATAGTAAAGCCTACGACGCGCTCTGAATATATCTATGTATATTATATAATATATAGATATATATATCCTATATCTATCTATATATTATCATTATGTATATCTACTATCTTATATATCTGTAATATATATATCTCTATCTATATATCGATATCTACTGTACCATATATCTATATCTCTCTATCTATCTCTTCTCCAATCTCTTCTTATATCTATGTCATGTCTCTCTCTCTCTCTTCTCTCTCTATCTACTATATCTCTCTAATCTCTCTCCATGTCGCATTCTCTCTATATCTATAGCTATCTCTGTCATATCTCATCTCGCTCTGCTCTCTAGTGTACCCTGATGCTCTCTATCCTCTCTCTATCTATCTCTGTCCAACTATCTTTATCTCTCTATATCTAGATCTCTATCTCTCTTATCTCCCTATCTCTCTATCTCTCTCTCTCTCTGTCCCCTCTCTCTCTCTCTCTCTCTCTCTGTCTCTCTCTCTCTCCGGGGGGTGTCCCCTCTCTCTCTCTCTCTCTCGCTCTCGCTCTCTCTCTCTCTCATTGCTCTCTGTGTCCCAGATCTCTCTCTTCTCGATCTGTCCCATATCTTCTCTCTATCTCTCTCTCTATATATATATATATATATATATTTATATATATGATATATGTGTTGGTGTACAATATTATATAGTATATATATCTATGATATATATATAAGCTATATAAATATAATCTATATATTATATTCATAGACTATAATATAATAATATATATATACCTATATATATATATATATCTATATTATATATCCGTATATCTGTACATGTATTATCTATATATATCTATATATTATATATCTGTATATAATCTATATATATATCTATATATCATATATAGTCCTTCGGGGGAATCAATGAAAAGTTTTTCATTACCATCATCTATAGCCATACTTACTTGCCTTAGAAAAAAAACAATACACCA
The DNA here is from genome assembly GCF_015228065.2 of Penaeus monodon. Classification (NCBI taxonomy): domain Eukaryota; kingdom Metazoa; phylum Arthropoda; class Malacostraca; order Decapoda; family Penaeidae; genus Penaeus; species Penaeus monodon. The sequence goes on along the minus strand of NW_023660662.1, from coordinate 280,339 downwards.
TAAGATATGTTATCCTTTTGTGCTTTCATGTTGTACACTTTTTTGGTTATATCTTTATATTTTTTTCTTAATAGCTGAAAAGACAATCATGTTGTTGCCCCAAGATGGGGTAAAGAAATGAAATTGTGAGGCAAAAATTAAAGGGCTGAAACTTCTCTAAAATTTTAATTACTATTGGATTCTATAAGTTCCATAGAGAATGAATTTTCTCTAAGAATCACTAAACAAACTGAATTCTTTGAAAAATTTGGCAAATTTGCCTGTAGGGAAAAAAATGACCATTTTAGGGTAACAAAAATCCGCGTGGGGAAAAATGAATGGGGTAAATAATGACCCTAGTACTAGGTCAGATCCATTCTGTTTAATAAAATTAATTAACAGAGGGCCTTCCTTTTTAGACGAAGAGACATGCATTTGCCTCTACATCGGAAAATGAAAACTCGCTTTTTTGATTTCTGGGAGAACAGGTCCATAAAATATGTACTGTTACTCTAATCTTTCAAATGTCCTTTTACTGGTCCTTTCGCACCATGTCCAGTCATGTGGGTTACTACATGCCTTCTGGTGAAGGAAAGTCAACTTCCACCTTTACAATGTCATCGTCGTCATCGTCATTTTTAAAGGTCCTTCGTCACCTACCCCAATAATATTTTAAACTTGGGATCGAGTGTAAAATCAGCATATATTTGTTCACAGATCATCACTCAGCTTAGGCATCGTATCATTAGTGCCATCATTTCTCTTGATTGTTCATTGACTTCATCTGTAGCTTCTGAGGTCATAGGAGCACAGTCAGACAGCGAGATTCAACGGAAAGGTTTTTGCCATCATCATATTCCTCAGTGGATACAGTTGTTGGACTCTGTGTCTGAAACTTCGACATTCTTTTTCTTTGGGGATGCTTTGTCTTTTGTTTTTGCTTGCTGTTTGCATTTTATTCTCTCTTTACCTCTTGATCTCTTTTTACACGTCTTCAATGATCTCCTGTTTAAGCCCTCTTTCAATGATCTCTTTTAAACTGAATATGTATATTGTCATTTAATGTATATATTTATGCCCTATGCTGTTATGATACTTTTGTTATGTTAGAAGTCTAAAGTCTTACCTGGAAGGGGCTTTCTTTGCAGTTCTCAACCAGTTCTGCTGTGCTGAATTTACTCAAAGTATTGTTTCTCTGCATCTTGATTAATTTTGACTAAGTAATGCATTAGACTGATCAATTTGTCCAGTGCTGCAGCCTGCCTTGACATCTGTATGATTAAGTGTTTTAGGAGCTGTGTGTTGATGTCCTATTGTTTCAATTGGCAGTTCAATTTGTGGCTCTTCCTGCTTATTTGGCTCGGTTATCTCTTCAGAATTTGTGGTTCATTATTCTCATCTAGTTGGCTCCTTTGCTTACCCATGATTTCATGTTTGCCATTGATAGGATCTAGCCTTTCATTGTTTACTTTGTCTATCAATGGCATTAAGCCAGTTGCTTGAAGCCACTTATGTTATTTTTCTGAAACTTTGCGCTCCAGCATGCTAGCATAGCATGTTAACAAATCCTGATTTTTCTAAGCGGTTCTCGTGCGCCAGTTTGTCTGCACATATTTGTAGCTTTTGCATCATAGTTTGATTCATTGGTGGCTAACAGGCAACGTCTAAGGTGAAGCAAGTCGTACAATGTTGACGTAGTTTGATGTAATGAGATATTTCTCCGATTGCCCAACCTCCACAGTGTCAGTGAAGTGTGGCTTAGATGTCCATCCAGGATTACCAGTAATTACGGGTGTTAGCAGTCTTTTTGCTGTCTTAAAATATTCCTCAACACAGCACTTTGTCATCATCCAGATTCAGTAACAGCGTACTGTGTTGCCTGGAGTGCTTCCTCATCTCCTTTTCTTGCCTCTTGGAAACTACAGGGGATCAAGACATGTCCATCTGCCAAGCATGTTGGCGATGACGGTGATGTTCTCTCTGTTAGGCCGCCATGTGTGAGTCTCACTGTTTTTTCTCCCTTTGACACCAATTGTCTTGGACTTTGATGGTCCATTTGGAACCCCTGTGTTCATCCCAAGTTTATAAATACACTCATATGTGGGGCAAAAAAGAGTTTTGAGGTAAAAGTGAATTGCGGGGTAAATATGAATATACAATTTGGTCATTATTTGCCCCATACTTGGTCCATATTTGCCCCACATATGACATCCCTCCCCACAAAACTGTGGGGGCAGTAGAATCTTGAGCAAACCATAGGATGGTCCACTTTATACCCAGGAATTTCATATTTTACACAGATGGAAAAGCAAAAATAATTTTTTTGAGGCAATAAATGAGATATTTATAAACTTTGAAAATGTTTGGACAAACTTTTTTTCCAAGGTTTTGGGATATTGATCTCATACTTAAATTTTTCATTTTGAAATCCAAAAAAATTACAGAAAAATACTTCATTCTTCTCCTAACTACATATGAGAGAGATTTCATTTTAGGAGTGTTCAAACCCCCCCAGGGGGACAATCATTTTACCCTAAAAGGTCCGGGTCCATTATTCCCCCAATGACTAGATGTACAATATATATATATAATATATATAGTATATTATATATATATATAATATATCATATATATATATACTTTATAATATATATACATATATAATAATATAGTATATATATATCTATGTAACAGTATGTATATATAATATATATATATATATATATTATATATAATATATATATATATATATATAATATTTTATATATATTATGTATGTATGTATGTAAGTATGTGTATGTATGTATGTAATGTATGTATGTATGTTTGCATGTATGCATTCATGCATGCATGCATGCATACATACATACATAATATATCATAAATTATTATGTATGCAATACATACATACATAATAATCTATACATATTATGTTGCATCATACATACATCATATATATAAATCTTCAATGTATGCATACATTCATACAGGCATACTGCATACATGCATACATGCATATTATTATATATATACTATAATATATATTATATATATATATATATATATAATATATATATAGATATATATATATACACTCGTTAAATAAATTACATATAGCAAGAGCTCGCGCGGTGGCAAGTGGTTAGAGATCAGCCTCCAGACGTCAAGACGCAATCTGAGGTCGAAGGGTCCACAGCCAATGGCAACAACCGCGGTTGTTAGG
>NW_023660662.1:272137-274637 GCF_015228065.2 Penaeus monodon | reverse complement strand
GAGTGCTGCGACCGTTTCGGCACACAATATTTTTTCGGAGCTTAGACCCAAATTCGGTCCCTCTCGGTGGATGTACCTGAATGCGGGCAATTCATTTATGTCTTAGTATCGTTTTTAAAAAAGGAAGTTTCAAATTGTAAACAGAAAAAGACGTTATATAAACATATTTATATAATATATTACTTACACCGAAGACTGGTTAATGAAAAAAAAAAAAAAACACCATAAAAGACTGCATTAAAGATTATGTGACCACGGTTATCGAGACATCAACAGAATATCATCATTCGTAGGACGTTAATTAAAGACCGAATATCCAAAGCTATCCAATAAACGTAACATCATAATGAATAGATGATGACAGAAAATAACAATAATGACTGATGAATTAATATCCTTAAAATAACTATCGTCATGCCTATGCTGTACTTGCCCTTACTTATCAGTATTAACATTTGAACTGTAAGAAAATCCCAGAACTTTTACCTTCGGTTTGCGGCACAGGACGAACACGAGGTCCATTGCGCCGTGTATGCGGTCTCCACATCAGGGTCTGTTATCACGTACCTCAAAGGAGGACTTCAGCACTTTTAGCCAGTTTCTCTGTAAAGATAGGAAGTAGTCAGTTACACACAAATGTATACTATAGAAATATATATCTGTGCTTTATTCTTTTCCTAGAGAAAAATGTCAAGAATTCGAGGCATTTATTATTTGTTATTTGGATAATGACCTCATATTACCATATTCTTTGGCTGTCCTCACTTTCAACGGATGTGTCCCAGTTCCATGTTTAATTTTATTGCAGGCCAACCTAACTACCGTAAAACACGTCATGCCACCATGATTTTCACTTTCACTTTCACCTCAAATGACACTATCTTCAGCCCCCAAGAAAATTTGTTTTAAGAAACAGCTACTCTTTCATGGTGCTTTTTGATACAAATTTTTATGTTGTCCAACATGAAATTCCCCAGAAAAGGATATTCGGAATATTTCAAATAAAATAAAGAGAAGTCATTTGATCTCCTTTAGAGCGCGTAGTAATGATTATATGGAAACATGATGTATAGGTTAAACAACATTTTGTAAATTGACTTCTGCGAAAACAGCCAGGGTTTTTGTTTAGAAATACATCCTTAGCCGCGGGGAACGGGAATGCCCCATATTTCAGTAGCCTGAATTACCATTACTTTCTTTCAATATCTGCTGTCAGTTGAGTCCCATTCCCAAGTCACCCACCCAAGTCATTACACCTGTCATAAAACACTCCTATCTTTCTCCCAAATAACTCCCACTCCCATCTCCTCCCCTTTCCCTCCAAAATACTCCACTACATCTCCTCCACTTTCTTCTTCATTCAACCACCTCCCATGTTACTCCCCTTCATGCTATGGGTCACAATAACACCTCACTCCAAAAACATTTCATCTTTCCCTCCCGTCCCGTATTCTGCTACCCCCACTTTATAACCTTTTGAATACTCTTTTAAGCAGCCAACTGAATTGATTTTTTTTTGCGATTCCCCTTACCATCTTGACCCTGATAATATACCTCCTCTAACAAAAACATAGTACGCAAAGATTTCCTTCTTCAGTCCTCCTGACTGCTCATTCTGTGTTACAGTTTACATCAGAGACCCAACTCGTGCATTATTTCCCATGACCTCCTCATTGACAACCAATTCCTTTCCTGCCCAACCCTCACTCTTCCCTTAATACTTGTACAGGAACTATTTCACCTCCCGCAACAGATATGGAACTGTCAACGCACAAAGAATGCTCAGATTATGAAAACCGACCTGCTTACCTGCCTCGTTAACTAAGTGCCTACCGAGGCTGCCAATGTCCTAACATCAATAATGCCAAGTATTACATCCTCAGACGTGCAATCCCTTTGAAGTTCTTGGGGGAGGTCTTCTCTGTCCTACCCACATGTGAGAAATGTTTGGCATTTTGCATTAACCTGGTCACAGCCTTTCAAATTGTGCCTGCACATCTCCTCACTTGTGGCCAATTTGTGGTGGGCCTCACAATGTAGTTTGTAAGAGCTGCCCTACCTCCAAGTTGGAATCTGATGCCAGCAGTTCCCAGATTCGAACTAGGCATCAACTTCGCGCAAGGCCATAGGCAGTGAAACACGCCAACACGTTTTGATATGATTTCCCTTCTCTCCGAGAGTTTCTATATCTCCTTTATATCTCTTATCCTTACGTTCCCCTTCTACCCCCTACCCTCTCCCATTTCAAAATCTTTAACCATTCTAAATCCGACACTAGGTCCGAATCTCTACCTCTCATCCCTACCCACCACATAGACAATCTAGGTGATCCACCCCATCTTTTTGCACATCCCTCCCCGACACTACCTCTTCCTCTTACTCAGACGTCTGCCCCTCTTCTGAAAAGGTGTTTCTTATGAGGGGAAGACCTCCCCAATCAACTCCCTTTTCAGATACCCATGGGGACATTTCAGACTTTCTAATCACGGCCCAAAAACAT
>NW_023660662.1:262137-267137 GCF_015228065.2 Penaeus monodon | reverse complement strand
TACAGCATTCAGTTAAGTGACACAAGTTTCAACCTTCGCTAACCCAATGTATCAATAGCCCTTAGGAAACTTGATTACTAACAAAAACACCAATGAACTAGATTAATGGATGTACGTACATTGTCCATATCTTCAACCATATCTGGCAAAATCAAGTTTGCCAGTAATGTGGAGAACCCAGGGACGAGGCATGAATAGCCCATCAGTCTTAGCTTAAACTCTGCATAGCAGAAGACGCTCACCTTGCCGTCTTCTACTCTTGGCTGGTACACTTCATGAAAGAGTTTCTGTAAAATACAAATTTAACATATGAATCTAAACTATTCAAGTAAATCAACAATATCAAATGAACTTAGTCTCACTGGTTTCCAACTGGTATGTGAAAGCGACCTTGTTTTTGCACTGAAGCAATTCCAGGAGGACTGGGGAAGTTCTGGATCTAGAGACTTGTAATGCCGAGGTGATGTTTCGTAAGTCTTCCCCTTCCTGGTCTTTGCTGTTTTCGTTTGAGAGGAAAATGCATCGACGGGCTTTATCGATCTGGAAAGGAAATGGTAAGTTCAAGTCCTTTATGTAAGTCTTTACGCTAGACCACACTATGAAAAAATACTAATAAATCAAAATTGCATAGAAAGGGTTCAATCTTCCTTCAAGTCTGAACAGGAGTAAAGTAACATGATTACCGCAGCAAGTCCTCGACCATCTTGAACCAGGCCTTGGACAGGATGCACGGCATGGAGTGGTGATTTGCCGTCCTCATACGGAGTACAACTGCAATTTTGTTCAATTAAGTACAAAAGATATGGTGTCACATTAATCAACAATGACACTATGCATTAAATATGCCTCAATTCAGAGCAAGAAATTACAAAGTGTATGAAGTTGCTGGTGAAAGGAGAAGACATTAGGGCCGGATTCACTTAACACTCCCTCAGGATCGCACTTTAGGCTGCGGCAGTAAGGTGTTCATACAACGTCCAGAGTGGGGGCCGATTGCTAATCACTAGTAGCATTGTAGATTGAACACAAAGAGCATTCAATCCCAACCTTCCTAAACGCTGTACTCTTTCTACATTTTTGGTTTGGACATTTAATTTGCTAAGAAACATACTTCCGAGTGATACCAGATTAAAAGAAATCAGTGAAGTGAGGGAGTCGTCAATGCAGCTTTTATAATGGGAATCACCCTGTGAAGCACCACCGGAAGTCTTATCAAGTAGGTGAAGAGTTACTGTGTATAAAGCACAACATACTTACTTGCCCAGAAAGACCAGGTCAGCATCCCTGTTTATCCCTGTCGTTACAAACGTGCGGATCTTCCGAGTGTTCAGGTGGCCACAAAACACAATATGCCTGATGAGAGGTAATTAGGGAAAAATATTAAGGAAAAAAAAATACAGTAAAGAAATAAAAAGGGGAGTATGAAGACAAAGGCAACTCGGCTCCCTCTCAGACTTCCTTTCCACTCCATTTCTTACAGTGCTTTTCTCTTTTTTATCTGCAGGATTTTCAGTTTATATCACATTAATATTGAATAAAGAAACAGGAAGAAAACTACGTAGACACTAACCTGCCAGAACGAGTGAGTTTCCATCGTTTGATTTTTGAAAAACTTGTGGAAATTATTCTCAGTACCAAGTTTGGTACGTACTTGCCATACAGTGCCTAAAATAATGAATCAAATAAGAGAGCATCCTGTGTTCTCTTCAACACAATATATTCTATTAACAAATCCATAAAACATGAAATAATTCATTTGCATTATATTTTTATGAAATGCGAAGAGGAGTCATCTAACCTACCAAAACAATGGGCAAGAATAAGGCCAGAAAAATTCTGGACAGTATTGTCTTGCATGGGACATCACCATAGCCAACGGCAGTTGCCGTTATTATGGTGAAGTAGAGCCAGGTTCCATACTGGAAGTCATGGGGTTTCTCCACTCCCAACAGATTGTCATGACTCTCAGCCTGCAATTTGTTCATGTGTGCTGCTTACACGCATGTAGCTGTTTATGCAAACTTCTTCTATATTTCTGCAGTATGTGTATTGATATCAGATATACCAAAAACTGAAATGACTTGTTCTACAAAAGTATTCATATCCTTACTTACATAGTATATGAATCCAGCCACCATAAACCAACCAGCTAGAATCCTGGACAGGTACTTCATGATGATAAACAGATGGGGGGACGTCTCAGCATCACCTCCCACTTCTTCAAGCTTCATTATATAAATGATGCGCACCAAGTGAATACCTGTATTTTTTATCAAAGCCTGTCAGCCACAGTTTACTTTCAATATCTGCCATTGTGGCAAGGGTTGGTATTAATGCAACCCTTACCACATATATCATTAGGGTCATTCGTATAGAAAGTGTTTATACAAAAATCTTGTCAGTTTAGGCACACTACTATATTTAACAATTATAACTATTTATTCTCTTCAACTACATACTTAAAGTCTAAACATACCTGTGAAAGTCCGGCCAATAATCATTCCAAAGATGACTAGCGGTATGGTGAAGTAATCAATGATGGTGTATTTGCATAACAAAAATGCCATCATGTTTGGGGCTAAAACCATCTGGAAATATAAGTGGATCATGCTCGTCATCATCATATTTAATACAAAGCTAGTACTGATTTTGCATAAGGAACTTGTACATACTTAGAAGTATATGTATGAGAACTGTTCTTACATACTACTGAAAATTTGTTAACAAGATTAAACAATTTTCTGTGTTATTTGAAATCTACATATATACTGCTCACAGAAGAGGGGAATGTTGAATGCAAACAATATCAGTCATAAAGGGTAATTACTCACTCTTAAGAAGAATAGGCCCAGGAAGTAAAGATTCATCAATTCAATTATTTGGAAGGCACTTTCTCCAATGGGTATGCATACCTCAAAGACATGACTGAAAAGGATGGATTAGTTTACACAAAAAAAATTAAATTTATCATGTGGCATGTGATTCTATTCTGTAATATGAAAATTTACAATAGTGCATAAAAATACAAAGTAATATCTGTACTCACTACTGATAATCTTCTGCAATGAAGACACACACGGAGACACAGTTGAGCAAGACTTCCAAAAGCACCTGTTGAACATGAACGTTACAAAATACATTAGCACAAATATAAACATGGATTTATTTCATATTGTTTTATATGTTGTTTGGTTGCTCCATTTGAGGGGAAAAGGTGAATAAAATACGGAGCTCTGCTGAGCTACACGAGCATATTCTGGAGGAGTGTACAACACTAATGTTTACAAAGGGGTTATGTAGGCATGCAAAATGTATAGAGGGATACGTTACTAAAGTTATAATATAAAGTATATAAAGCACATAATTGAACGGTTTGTACCCTGATAGAGTAAAACATCTAACGGTGCTTGCAACTTTCTTGAGTGCAGTGTACATAATATAATTTAATGGACACAATACTCAATCCAGATCCAGGAGAATACCCTGGCATAGGTGATATGAACTACGATTCTCAATCGAACAGAAGACCACGAGAGACTAGCGACCGAGGAAGACCCGCACCCCAAACACCCCCGGACAAAACGAAACCAGCAGAAACTCCACGGATCCCAACCCGACCACAACTGATAACACACCAATGCACAGGCAAGAAAATCAAAATGTAGTCCTTATTAATTTAAGTGATCAATCTGAAGCCTCAAATTTTAACAATCCCATAAAACTGACAAATGCACTAAACAAATCAGATTTCCAAAAATATATAATTGAAGATTCCCTCAGAGTCTTAGGACCAGGGAAAGCCATAATGGTTGAGGTACATGATATCCTCCAAATACAGACATTTTACACCAAAATAAAAAAAGGAGATGGGAATCAAAGGCAAACAGCCGCATCAAGCAAAAACATGGATGCTAATATGGCACAAATATTCACAGTGGAAAATGAACCTAACCCCCAGAAGACAAACAGAGAAATAAAGAATAATAGGTGGAAACTAACACTGAAATAATAGAATATCAAGAATAAAAAATGAGCAAAAGAGACAAAGAAATGAAAATAGTTGGATTCCCAAACTAAGTCCTAAGATGATTTTTAAAGGCAGGAACCAGAGAAGGTAGCAATAGGGCATTAAATCTTAATCAGTTATTAAATATACTTCCTATACCAAAATGTGTCAGGTGTTGATGTATGGACATGGGATCATGACATGTAAAAATAAAACAAAGATGCAGTAATCAGTTCAGTTTAATCATAAACTTTAAAGACTGCCCTACAAAGTACTACGCTTTATTGTCATGGGGATTCACCCACCAAATACAAACTCATGCAAATACTAGAGAGGCCCAGAACATAACACAACAAATATAACACCTAAGGATCTAGAAATATCCAAAAAAGTTTCAAGATTAAAGCCCCTCCAGAAAGAAACGAAACCAAATCTTAGTAGAGCCCTTGCACAAACATCAAAAACATCCAAAACACAAATCACTCAAACACCCAACAAACAAAGAAATACACAAACAACAAACACAGAACATCCAAACATACAAACAAACAGCAGAACATCCAAACATCCCCAAAAACATACAAAACAACAGAACATCCAAACATAAAAACAACAGAACATCCAAACATACAAAACAACAGAACATGAAATATGCAAACAACAGAATCACAAACAACACAATTATATGCCCAGACCTTAAGTCAATCCCAGAAACATAACAGTAGGGCAAAGAACCCCAACGAACCCAAATATGATTAAAATTCACCAAAGACCAAAGAGGCGAGGCAAAAATACTAAAGGAGAAAACTCACAGAAGATGACTAAAACATAGCAAAATCAATACAAAAAGCCCATTACCAAAAAGAACCCAAGATTCCCCAATAAACGTGGTTTACCTACACCACTGACGGATGTAACTCAACAAGTAGTTTATAAAAACACAAAAGATACCCAACTAAATAAAGATTAAAGAACTTTTCGTGGATGACAACAA
>NW_023660662.1:174754-262037 GCF_015228065.2 Penaeus monodon | reverse complement strand
GAAGCCTCCACGACCTGTGGGTGTGTTGCTATCACCTCCACATCGTATGAGACTGAGAAGCCAAGTAGCACCATCTTGACTCTCTTCTCCTCGGGATTCAGTGGCGAGAGGCTCACTTTCCTCCCATCTTTTAGTCCTTTGTCTCCTGCAGGAAAACAAAGGGTGGCTTGATCTTTGGGCACGATGATCATGCCCTGATCTCGCGCAACCCGGATCGACAGCCGGATTTTGCGCTGGCTCTCCAATGCCCTTACCATTTGGTAGGCATTGTCGAAGCCTTCGGGTTTAACGGGGACCTTAAATTGCGGGAAACGCCTTGGGGTCCAGACTCGCCATCAGAGTCGGTCTCCGGCCTCGGCCGTTTCGGTCCGCCCTTTCGGCTTTGGGGCTTGCTCGTGGAGGCACCAGTTGTTTCGGCTGGTTCAGCTGGTGCTCCTGATTCAGTCAGTGGGGTCGTCTGAGGGGGGCTCAGGGACCTTCCTGGTCTGGGTGCTGGCCTGGAAGGGCCAGCACGAGAGTCCATCTGTTGGACAATCTGGTGGACAGACATGTTGTACTTTTATTCGTCTTGTCCGCCATCTTGGCAGCAGGCATGACAGTGTCATCCTGTGCTCGGGGTTTTCTTTTGCCACCCGGAGGCACGTAAGGCTTCAGGGTGGCTGCCGTGGTCTGGGCCTTGCACGGGTCGTCAACAGTAAGGTCTGTCTGTGGGGGATTTTGATTTGAATTTTCCATATATTTGGCAGTGCTTCATCCACTCACGCCCCCACCTACAACAAGGGGAAGCTGAGTGCTAGAACCAATGTCTAACAGCAACAGGGGTGATGAGTGCCACCACGGGTGATTTGTTTGTGTGTGCGTGTGTTTGTGTATGATGTCGTCGTAGTTTGTGTTGTCTATGTGTTGTATGCGGTCCCATGTTCGTTTGGCTAGTGTGTGCATGCGTATGTTCAGTGTCTCTATGTTGTATGTTTGGTGTAGTGATTGTGCGGTGATTCTGTATCGTATTCTGTCTTGTATAGTGGTGTTGTTTATCCAGTATAGTGCTTTGTTCTGTATAGATTGCATCTTGAGTTTCTGTGTGTTTGAGATTGCAATCAGTGGAATGGGTGTGTACTCGAGTATGGGTCTTACAGTGGTTTTGTAGAGTTTAAGTTTGGTGGCTGTTGTGCAGTATGAAAAGCGTCTGATCTTTTTGAGAGCTGTGCTTGCTTGTTTAGTGCGGTGTTGTGCGTGTGTGAATCCCGTTTCTGCTGAAGTGTAGGCCTAACATGTTTCCCGTAGTTGCGTATGGCATGTCTGTGTTGTTTATCGTGACACACACATATATCGGTGTCTGATGAACTAAAGGGGGGGGGGGGAGGAGGAGGAGTCCTCAGTCGAGGGGGGAAGAAAAGCTACGGGTAGCTAGCTACCTAGAAATTGAAACGAGGTGAAGAGTGTAAAGTAGGGGGGCGATACCCCTTGCGTGTTTTTTTTCCTTATCTGCGGTGTGGTAATGTGGAACCTTTTTCTTTTTCAAATTGTAGACAGGTTGGACATGCAGGAGACACCTTTTTTTTTTTTTTTTTTTTTTTTTTTGCGAAATGGAAAAAAAACAGAGCATAATAATAAAAACGAACGTAATAATAAGGGAACGGTAGTTTATTTATTTATTTATTTTTTTTTTGCCCGCTAGGGTTTATCATAATAGGTGTGTACCCATTATGATAGCCTATTGCAGGTGAGACCCTCGCCTGCCTCCCTACCAGCTCCTAGGAGCTGAGAGCGAGGTTCAGTGGGTCCCACTTTTGTTTATTAAAGATGAGAAAAATCGAGAACAGAAATATGTAACAGAGAACGATGAAAACGGCAATAAATACACAAGTGAGGATGAGTGGGAGTGTGAGGTGAGTGAGGGAGGATGATGGTGAGAACAGCATATATACAACGAGGAAGGATGATGGTAAACAAGAACATGATGGTAAGTAGAACAAAGGAAAAAATGAACATGGAGATAAAGATAAGGATAAACCGAGAAGATGATGGCGTAACGGATGCAGAGGAGTATGAAGTTAAGAGGGAGTGATGGTGAAAAGGACAAGAACATATAAAAAAAAAAATTTTTCGCCCGCTAGGGATTATCATGATAGGTGTGTACCCATTATGATAGCCTATTGCAGGTGAGACCCTCGCCTGCCTCCCTACCAGCTCCTAGGAGCTGAGAGCGAGGTTCAGTGGGTCCCACTTTTGTTTATTAAAAACGAGAAAAATCGAGAACGGAAATATGTGAACAGAGAACGATGAAAACGGCAATAAATACACAGAGTGATGGTGAGAAGAACAAGAACATAATAAAATGAAAACATAAAAGAACAAGAACATATATATATATATATTTTTTTTTTCCATATATATATTATAATCATTTATAATATATATCCCTCCCTCCCTTCCCCTCCACCTCCCTCCTCTCCTTCCTCCCTGCTCCTCCACCTCCCTTCTTTCCTGCGTCGCGGTGCGTGATTGGTCAGCCTTTCCTGCGTCGCGGTGCGTGATTGGTCAGCCTTTCTTGCATCGCGGCGCGTGATTGGTCAGCCTTTCTTGCATCGCGGCGCGTGATTGGTCAGCCTTTCCTGCATCACGGCGCGTGATTGGTCAGCCTTTCCAGCGTCGCAGCACGTGATTGGTCGGTTCTCGGGAACTAAAAGGCGGCAAGAGCGCGCGCGGGCCACTCGCCCTTTGACGCTCGTTGAGGATGGATGTGCTGTTAGACGAGATGGCGTCAGAGTCATCACCCGTCTCTTGCCCGTCAACGCAGTTGCATTACTTCTTGGCGGTCGGCACCGTGTGCTACGGCCTGTCGTGTATCGCGATGCCTCTGCTGGAGCGGCTGCCGTGGGCCTGTAGGACGAGGGCGAAGCGCTGGCTGAACGAGAAGCTGCAGCTTCGCCTAAGGAACCGACCCATCATCTGGTACCTGGTGAGTCTTTCCTCCTTTCTTCCTTCCTTGTGGGGTGCGTAGTTAACACCAGAAAGGCCGCGTGCGGTGCGAGCGCGTGGCTATGCGGCAGGGCGCAGGAAAGGGGAGGCAGGTCCTGGCGAGAGATTCTCTCATCAGCCCCAACCCAGGGCGTGCGTCCGCCCACCATGCTCCGCTGGCCACCGGCTCGGGACACGCTGTCTGCATCGCGAAGCGCAAGCCGCCACGCGTCAAGAGGAGGCCGCAGCGAGGTTTGCCGCAGGCAGAAGCGGCGTCGCGTCCAGGGCCTATGGAACGGCGGGCTCAGTGGAAGCCTGCGAGTGGCAGTGGAAAGAAAACCGGTGCAGTGGAAACGGTGCCAGAGGGACCAGGTTAGGTTACAGCGCACACGAGGGGCGTCAGCAGCCGCTACTTAGGGACAGTAGGGCAGTGTTTGTCGGAGTGTCGGCATAAACGTTCATGAATGTTTGGAAATCAAGGAGGAGAAGGCAGGCGGAGAGAGGTGCCATAAAATTGTTAGAAGCAGTTCAGAGGGAGTGTCGAAGTGTGAGTCCGCAGTGTGTCTCAGTTGCTTATGCGATTTTTAAAGGCGTACACATTATAGGAGGGGGAAAAGTGTTGTCTGGCATTGAGGTAGTGTCTTTGAGAAAGAGAGTTGTATGCGATTTTTCTTGTGGTACAATGAGTATTTAGACGTGGACAAATTGTGGGAAAAAATGTGAAATCGCACGACAGTGCCGCGAGAGAGGTGAAGGCGTGGCGGCTCAGCAGTTGAGCAGATGGGGAGGAGGAATGCGCCCCGTGCAGAGTCTGTGCGTTCGGGCGTCCTTGGCGTAAGGGAGAGGACACATGCGCCTCGTCTCTGGGCGGCCCATGCGTGCGCTCGTTGTGACAGGAGGCATAGGAAGGATGCAGTATGCGGCGGCAGACAGACTGCAGTAAAGTGTTGGGAGACGCGGACACTTTGCAGGTGTGGCAGGAAGAAATGGAAAAGCAGCACCATCCCAGCCCCGGAGCGGTTGCATCGATAGAACCCTCTCTCTCTCTCTGTGTCTCTTCTCTCTCTCTTTTTTCTTTTCTCTCTTCTCTCTTTCCTCTCTTCTCTCTCTCTCTCTTCTCTTACTCTCTTTCCTTCTCTCCTCTCCTTCTCTCTCGCTCTTTCTTCTCTCTCTCTTTTTCTCTCCTCTTTCTCTTTTCTCTCTCTCTACTCCACTTTTTCTCTCCGCTCTCTTTCTCTCGTGTCTTCTCTCTCTCTCTATTTTTCTCTTCTCTCGCGCCTATCGTTTGATCTCTCTCTCTTTCTGGTTATCTATCTCTCTCTCTCGCTTTTTGCTCTCTTTCTCTCTTTCTTCTCTCTCTCTTTCTTCTCTCTTCTCGCTCTTCTCTTTCTCTCTCTCTCTCTCTGCCTCTCTCTCTCTCTTTTCTTCTCGTTCTCTCTATCCTCTCTCTCCTCCTCTCTCCTACTCTCCTCTTCTCTCTCTCTTTCTCTTCTCTCTCTCTCTCTTCCCTCTCCTCTCTCGCTCTCTCTCTCTATCTGTTGTTGTGATCTTTTCTCTCTAGCTCGTTTCGCTACTCTTCTCTACTCTCTCTTGCTCTCTCTCTATTCTCGATCTCACTCTTGCCCTCGCGCGTCTCTCGCTCTCTCGTCTCTCGCTCTCTCTCTCTCTCTCTCTCCTCTCTCTCTCTGGCCTCTCTCTCTCTCTCTCTATCTAGGCTCTCTCTGGAGTTGTCTTCGCTATCTCTGATCTGTCCGCTATTTATCTCTCGTTCTCTCTCTCTTTCTCTCACTCGCTCTCTCTTTCTCTTTTCTACTCTCCGTTCTCCTTGTCTTTCTCTCTCTCTCTTTCTCTCTTCTCTCTTTCCTCTCTCTCTTTCTCTCTCTCACTCTCGTTCCCCCTTTCTCTCTCTCGTTCTCTCTCTCTCTCTCTTTCTTTCTCTCTCTTCTCCCTTCCCTATCTCTCTTTCTCTTTCTCTCTTTTTCTCTCCTCTCTGTCCTCTTCTTCTGTTCTCCCCTCCTCCTAGTTCTTTAATTCTTTCTTTCTCTCTTTCTCTAACTGTCGCCTCCCCCCCCTCATTCCCTCTTTCATTTCCTTCTGTTTCTTTTTTAGCATGCTTGGGTGTATAGTAAAGGCCTTCATTTTAATAGAGATGAATGCCATTTTTTTTTACTAATTCTAGAAAGGATTACTAAGTGTTTTGTAATTTAAAACGAGGTTACAAAGTGGGCTGATAATCCATCTATAATAATTTACTTGCATGGAAAAAAAGGTTATATTTGTCCCTTCAGGTCCTTAAATTCAAGGACTTTCTGAAACGTTTCGAAACTAATACATGTGAAAGGAGCATAATAATCTACCATTTTCCGACACCCTCATTATGGAGCGTAATAATAGTTTACAGACACACACACCACACCCACACCGCACACACACACACACACACACCACAACACACACACACACCACACACAGACGACACAGACGCACACACACACACACACACAAGTTATATTCATATATATATATATTTATATATCTAATTTATAGATTTCGATTTTGTAAGATATAGTTATATATATATTTATATATATTTATATATATTTTATATATATTATATATTTAACACAAACACACACACACACAACACACACACACACCACAAAAACACACACACCACAACACACAAAGGTATATATTCTTCTTCTTTTAATGGTAGGTCATGTCTGAGCCGCTTGTGTCACAGCATGATACTAATCGTAGTTTCAATGTGTGATGCTCTGGAGTGAGTCCGGGTAGGGTCACCAGTTCTTTCCACGAGAGTGATTAGGTGTTACCTTTTAGGTAACATTCTCTCTAATATCCGGTTTGCAACCCGCACTGACTGGCTTCGTGCCACCCAGTGGCTAGGAAGGCAATCGAGGTGAAGTTCCTTAGCCCAAGTAAACGCGGCGGTCGGTGACTCGAACCTCAAAGTCAGATTGCCGTAGGACAGTCTGAGTGGGTGTGTTGTGTGTGTGTGTGGGTGTGTGTGTGTGATGTGTGAGTGTGGTGTGAGGCGTGTGTGTGTGTGTGAGTGTGTGTGTGTGTGTTCATGCGTGTGTATGTGTGAGTGATATGTGTGTGTCAACGTTTGTGTGTGTGTGGGTAATTGTCTGCGTGTGTGTGAGTGCGTGCATACATGTTTGGGGTGTTGTGGATATGTTAGTGGTGTTTGCATGCGTGGGGCGGAGCGTGCGGTATGTTAGGCGTGTGTGGGTGCGTGTGTGTTGTGTGTGTGGATGTGTGTGTGTGTGTGTGTGTGTGGTGTGTGTGTGTCGTGTGTGGCGTGTGGGCCCTTTTTGTGGGTAGTTATATGGATTATATAGAAAATATAGCAGATACATATGTATACTCAATATATGTCTGATATTACAATATAATTTTCATATAGTAGATAATATATATCCATACATAATATCTAGATACGTAATATATATATAATATAGATAACAAATACTAGTTATAGATATTGTAGTTATATATATATATATATGATAAATATATATATGCATATAAGATTAAATAAAGATATAAATAACATGATATATATGATATATAGAATATATGATAATAAATATTATATATATATATTACATATATATTTATTATGTTAATACTATATTTTTTTTATATAATATTTGTTATATAAACAGGCATATGCATACAATATATATTGTATATATGATAGATATTACAAGATATATAGCTCATCAGTTATGTATGATATTATTTATTATAGATATATTTATAGTATATATATATTTTTTTATATATATCTTTATATATTATTTTTTATATATATATATATATTTATATATATATATATATTTTAATAACTATATATATTGATAATAATATATATATTTATAATAAATATATATATATATATACATATATATATATGCTATATATATATTATTGTAGAGGTGGCATCACCTCAGGTGTGAGTGTCTGTGTGGGGGCTTGAAACAACGCTCTTTGACCGGACAATTGGTTGCCACAATTGCCGAGGGAGAGCTGAAGAAGACTTTAGAATGAGGTGGCTGCTCCCTGTTTACTTGATGCAAAAGAGATGTTTACACAAACTTGCTTCTGTGACAGGACAGGTCGTCCTCAACGAGATATTCGCATTAATTTAGATGACTTCATGTGCAGTATCGGCTGCATGAGATGTCTGTTGGTACCATGGCTCAGGCGCTGATGCTGGCAGCAAGAATAGCTCTTTTCTGGGACTTTGCTAGTCCCAGGAAATTGAGGATTGCTGGCTATTGGTATCAGCTCTCGGACCTGCATGTTGCATTGGTACAGAGATGCAGGTAATGTGGCTGAAGAGTTTGACCATATCCTCGTTGCACTTGCTGTAGGGCCTCCAGATCTGCAGTCGGAACATTTAATCAGAATCTTGCAGATGGGCTGACAGCCATTTCCTAGTAAAGGACTAATCCTGTTACAAGCCTGAGAAAGCGCGACTGCCCCAGTACACTCAGCAAATGGTCAGATCATCTCAGATGCAGGTAGTGTTGAGATTCCTCTCCCAGACCCAACCATGGAATCTGGATCAACCTCTGTGACTGAAGTCAAGGGGGCACTATCCAAGTTGAAGAGTGGTTACGATCTGTGAACAGCCTTAACAGTTTAGCTGGAACCGTTAAAGGCTGGTGGTGAGTAACTATGGCAAGGGGCTGCTGTCCTGTCGCCATGGACAGACTGGTACCATTCCCCCTGACCTGATGAGGGGTGTGGTTACCCTCTGGAAGGGGAATGGGGATTGGTGGGACTGCAGCAATCACTGAGGCATTACACGCTGCTGGGCTGCTTGCCGCGTACATTTGACCCGAGAAGGCTTTTTGATATGGTGCATTGTGAATCACTATGGGACGATCCTGAGACTAAAAGGAATTCCAACACAGATATTGGATTAATAGCATGCCTTTATACAGGTTGAGCTGTTGAGATTCTTTCCTGTTAGTTCAGGAGTGAGGCAAGGCTGTGTCTTGCACAACAGTTTTCAAAACTTGCATTGACTGGATAATGGGCTTAGAGTACTGTCCAAAGTCACTGTGGAGCAGTTTGGCGCAATAACAAGATACCTACCTTGATTTGCTGATGATGTTGCTATTCTGTCTGTTATCTGGAAACCCTTAGTGTGGCTCTTGATGCACTTTATCAGGGGACGAAGCTCTGGGGCTAGAGATATTCTGGAGTGCAGTTGCAGGGAGGACATTGAGATCACAGAGAGCTTTATGTACCTTGGTACCTTAGGGCAGTTTCAGGTCTGGGCTATCAGACCAAGAAGTCAGTATACGGGGGGGGAAGAAATTGGCCTGGCAGTAGGGGTCATGGAAAATCTTTGACAGGAGCAGTTGGGGAGCTTGTCCTGCAGCAGGGGACAAACTATGTTTCTTTCAAGAGCCCTGTACTTAACAGTTTTACTATACTGTAGTGAATCTGGATGCTTCTTGTGCCTTGAAATCTGTCTGGGGTTACAGTTGGCAGGATCATGGGACAAACCAAACATTTACACCATGGACTGGTATAGGACTATGTTTGTTGCACAATCCATGATTACCAACTCAGGCTATACAGCACCTGGCTCATTCCCACAGGATTATCCTGCCTACCAGTTGTCTCTGCTCGCCCACAACCTGGGGGAGGAGGCTTGTGGGACGACCTAGGAAGTCATGCTGGCAGCAGATCGATCAAATCTGTCGAGAAGACCTAGAAATGGGCCAAGCTCCTGCCTAGCAGCTCACAATGTGGAATCTCATAGGTAGCAATGAAGGGTTGATGCAGCTCTGCCACCCGTCGACATGAAGCTCCCCAAGATAGGATAGCCACATATACATTATAATAGGTATGTTATTATATACTATGTAGTTATCTATGAGAATATATATATACTTATATTATTATATTAATTTGTATATATGTTATTATCATATAATATACACACTTAGATATATACTCGCAGTGTGCTTATACCTGTTGGACCACAGTTTCTCTATTCCTTGTTATTGTACTCCGGAATATAATCCCCAATGCATTTAGCGTTGTCTTCCTCTTGATACATAAATACATGTATATGGCCATAAAGAGATATTAATAATATATATATATAGTATATATATATATATATAGATATAATACATTACATACATACGACATAGTATATATCTATAGAGTGAGACCATAACATACATATATATATATATATATATATATATATATATATATATATATATATATATATATAGTATCTATATACAATTTATATATACACATACATACTATGTATACACATATATATATAGCACACACACACACACACACACAACAAAACACAAACAACACACACACACACACACACACACACACACACACACACAAACACAATATAGATACTATATATTATATATTATAATATAGATATAATGTATATATATAATATATAGATATAGAATAATAGATACAAATATTATAGTAATATAATAATAATATCTATATATAATATATATATAATAATATATATATATATATAGATATATACATATATATAATAATATACTACATATCTACTAATATATATATATATTATAATATATATATATGCATATATAAGATAATTATAGATATATATAATAGCTATATAAGATAGATATATAAAATATATAGTATATATACAGGATATAATAGATCGATATATAATAGATATATACTATATAGACTATAGAGAGTAAGAATTATATATATAATATATAAAATATAATTTGTATTTTGTTAAAACGAAGATATAGATAACATTATATATATTATATAATATTAGAGTAAAATAATATATTAAATATATATAATTATATATGATAAGTATAGAATATAATATATATATAACTGATATATATATCTATATATAATATATATATAAATATCTATACAATTATATAATATATATAATATATATATATATATATATATATATATAGATAATATGTGTTTGGTGTGTGTGTGTGGTGGTGTGTGTGTGTGTGGGTGTGTGTGTGTGTGGTGTGTGATATATACTTTATATAAATAAACAAATATAACATATTATACTTATGTATATATATACTATGATATTATAGTCATATATAGATATATATATATCTATATATATACTATATATTTTATACATTGATACATATATAATGTTATATGCATCATGTTTGTGCATAATTATGTATTGCATACATTATATAGTTTAGATGAATTATATATACACAAAACCATAATTCTAATGGATAAATATAAACATGTATATATGCATATATAGATGTACATGTGTATGTATAAATTCATGTATACATATATATATATATATATATATATATAACTATAATCTGAATATAAAATTAATAAAAATATGTATATAGTCTGCATACTGTCATTGTATATATATGTATTTATATGTATGTATATATAATATACATATGTATATATACACAACATACATATATTAAATAAGTATGGGATATACGTAATATGTGTGGATATATGTATATGTGTGGATATATGTGTCTGTATGCAGGTAATATATTTATGTATATATTAATGTATGCCTATATCTGTGTATATGGATGTGTATATCTACTGTATATCTGTATTTAAGTGTTATAGAAGGAGTCCTTGGGAAACAAATTTCTTATCAGGAAGAGGAAAACCAACAGGCTGAGAAGAACTTAATTTGTAATTACAAACTATTCGGAGAATTGCAATCTTCATCATCAGTCGCTATAATAACAGGAAATAATAAATTTAATTACAAAATAATAATAATACAAAGTAAAAAACATGATAAATCATAAATGGCACAAACAAAAAAGGCAGTATAGCAGTGACAGTTACTAACCAAAAAATGGGTGTTGGCAGTTTACATGGTAAACAGGGTGGTTGCAGTGGATGTGTCAGTTGCGTTTCATAGTTTGGAATGTGGAGTTATTCTGCTATGATTCAGGTCAAATCTGTTAGGGTGGAGTCAAGATTTTCAAATCAGATGCTAAAAGGGCGATTGTGCGAGGTGAAGAGTGTCTCTGATTGCGAGAGGATGGATTGTTCAAGGATGCAGGCCGGTCCTGGTTTGACTTGCCTTAGTGTTAGAGAATTGCTGGGTGACGGAGCCATCGTGAGGTGATCCCAGTTACCTAGCCGGACAGCTAGACAAAGTAAATAGGTAAAACACATTGAACTAAGCAGGAGTCACACTTTTCTTTTTTTTCTTAAGAAATTTTGATAGTGTTCGAATTGTAAAAAAACAATCGAAAACATATCTGAGGATAGCATGTCTGAGTGTAATTTGTTTAATGATTTTCTGAGATCAAAAACTAGACCGCCAATATATGTGAAGTTTTAATATATTTAATGCCTATGTTGACTGTGGTTGGTGCTGGTTTTAGGTAGATTTGACAGAAAATTGCGTAGTGCTTTGTTAGAATAGCTAAGATGGGTACCCATTTGAAGCGAAATTATTCTGTAGGAATGAACTCTTCATGAAAACTAGTCAGGTTGAACAAATGCTGTAGCCTGGTTGGATAAGTGTAGTAGTTGTTAAGTTGTAAATATGAGGAATATAGTGAGGATATGATAAGTCCGAGGGCCAGTGAATGTGGGTTTCCTGTAAATACATGGTTGAAGAGACCGTAATTATTGAAACTTATGATGTAGCAAGAAATGCTAGTTTATTATTTGTTCAACTTTACAAGGTGAATTTAATGTTGGGGTGTGTGAATCAAGCTGTGAGAGGAAAGGGTTAATGTGAAAGGGGTCGTTGAAAAGTAAGAAAGTCTCATCCATGTCAACGACGATAAAATATAGGTCTGAAATTAGTAGGACGAATTATTCAACCAAGCTCGTTATGGTGGAAAAGGAATGTATTGGCGTAACAAGGGCCCCCACGTGGTGATCCCATTGCTACACCGTCTATCGCGTGTACCTAGAGTCATAAAACTAAACCTGATGTGAGAGCTAATTTAATAATTCTTTATAAACTGTCATTCAGCGGACCATACAAGTTAGAGTGATGAGGCAGTGTGGTTATAATTATGTCGTGGTTTCTTGAGAGGGAATTAGTAAATAGATTCTATTGTCAAAACTTTGCCATTAGGACAGGTGTAGTGGGTTAAGGGCATGATTTCTTGGAAAACTAGAAGAGAGAGCCGTGTTGTTTTCCTCTTACTGAATATATATGTATGTATATATATATAATATATAGATATATATATATATATATATATATTAATAATATATTATATATATATATTTGGGTGTATATATAAATTTATGTAATATTAGTCATATATGTATAATACTTGTTATAGGTTTATGTAAGATCGTGTATATGAATGCATATTATATGTATTTTATAATCTGTACAGGGATATATATTAATAGATATATATAATATAGAATATATATATATCTATATATATATATATATAAGATATACTTGTATATGGGTTATGTGTTAATATAGGTAAGATATGAATGCATATATGTATGTTTATATCGGTACAGTATATAATCTATATATATAATATATATATATATTAGATAATAGTATAAGAATATACCTATATATAGATAGACACTGGAGATATTATGATATTATATATCATATATATCGTTATATATAGAATTACTATATATGAATATATATGATATATAAGATATATAGATATAATATATAATATATAGATATATAGAATTATAAGAGAGAATATATAATATATATCAGTAAAATATATATATAGAATCATAAAAGACCCTACTATAATATATAAACATATATAATAGATATTATATTATATATATAATATAATAATATATAATATATATATTATATATATGTACATCATATATGTATGAACATAAGTGATATATGAATTCATGTATATGTGTTTATAGAATATATGTATTTATAAATATATGTATATATATATATATTTAATTATAACATATACAAACATACATTAATGAAGTATGTAACAGTATATCTAAAATTACATAAAACATTGTAGACATATGAATATACATATGCCATATAAAATACATATGGACAAATAAATTATACATCCTATTATACACACATATATATACATAGATCTAAATATATATATATATATACATATATCTATATATAATTAATATATTATATATATTATAATTAAAATTATATATAGATATAGATATATATAGATATATATCTATATACTATATAACAATATATATAGGTAAATGTATGAAAGTGTATATATAAAAGTATGTATGTACATATTACCATACATACACATTTATGTAAAGTATATACATCTGTTATGATAGTAGACAAATAGGAACCATTCACTATAGATTATAGATACAAACATATACATGCATAAACATATATAAATATATATATATATATATATATATATATATATATATATATATATAATATATATATATATAATATATATAATATATTATATATATAATATATATATATATAATATATATTATATATATATATACATATACATATATATGTATATGTTTTATATATATAGATATAAATCTGTACATACATTAATATGTATGTATACATATGTATACACTTACATATATATATATATATATATATTGTTTTATATGTTGTTTGGTTGCTCCATTTGAGGGGAAAAGGTGAATAAAATACGGAGCTCTGCTGAGCTACACGAGTATATTCTTCTTCTTCTTCTTTCTTCTTTTATAGGGTTTTAGACTCTTGTATAGTCTATATCCCCTGGATCTATTTTTCTTCTTTCCCTTTTCTTATATTATCTCTGTTAGTTTTGTTTTCCTCAGGAATATTTTGGTGTGTCTTAATATGTAGTACTTCTTAGTTGATGAGAGATCAGCACCTGTAAATAATAATTCTATGTTAGGGCTGTTTATTTTGATTTTTTTCAGGGCTTCCATCAATTCTGTTCTGTGAGAGTGAAATCTGGGGCATTGTAATATTATATGTACTAAGTTTTCTTCTGGGTTGTGACACCATCTGCATGATGGGTCATTGGTTATTTTCATTCTGTGTAAGTGCTGGTTTAGTCTTGTGTGTGTGGTTTTGATTCTTGTTTATTTCTTTTTTTTTGTCCTCATGTAGGGTTTATGGGATTGGCTATATTGTGCGCTTTTTTGCCACTTGATCAGCATTTCGTTTCCTCTTATATTTTTGTGTAATGGAATCCACTGAATTGTAATTTTCTTATTTTGATTTGTTAGTGAGTATATCATTTCCTGTATTTCGAATATAATGTGTTTGTAGTGTTTTGGTTTTGTGTTTGTAATAAGATGTAGAGCTGATTTTGAGTCTGAGAAAATAACTGATGTTGTTAATCTGTTATTCTGGATATATATAATTCCTTGTTTTATAGCAAAGAGTTCAGCCTCTATTATTTCTGTTTCTTCTGGTAATTTCCAAATTGTTGTGATGTTTTTGTCTTGGATGTATATGGCTGCTGAAGTGGAATTTGTGTTTATTTTTGATCCATCTGTGAATATCTTTTTTATAGTTTATGTACCTTGTATTTTCCATCTTTAAAAATTGCGCTTTAATTATTTGTTCAGGTACATTCTTTGTTGGATCTTCTATGAAATTTGTTTCAATAATTTTATAAATATCAAACCAAGGTGGGATAGGTGTTATGTTTGGCAATGTTTTTGTTTTCATTGTTATTTGTAATTCTTTACATGTTTCTATAACTCTGTGCACTAGGCCGCTCTTATTTTTTTCTGGGTTATATTCTTCTATATTTGCTGTTATATTACTTTTCATCTGGTTGTCTTCTTGTTTTTCTAGTATTTTCATCATCTGTATACACTCTTGCTCTTTTTGTTTATATTTGATGGGCATTTTGTTTGTAAGAGTGTATAATGCTAATATTGGGGTGGTTTTTAAGCAGCCTGTGGCTATTCTTAATGCATTATTTTGTAAAATTTCAAGTTTTTTCATTTCTGTATTTTTGGCTGTTCCAAAAATTGTGATACCATATTCTATTTTAGGTTTAATGTATATGTCTTAGAATTTTATAATGGTTTCTCTTTTTGCTCCCCATGTTGTTGAAGATATTTTTTCATTAAGTTAATTCTGTTTGAGAAAACTTATCTTTAAATTATTTATTTGATTTTTCCAGGTTAATTTGGGGCATCGAATTCTAGACCTAGGATTTTTATGGTTTGTTGTGAATTGAGTTCTTTGTTATTCTATTTTATCACTGGTATTTCTCTTATTTTGTTTTTTGTAAAAACACATGAGTACTTTTTGTTAGGTTAATTAATAACTCCCATTTATTCGCCCATTCTATGGTTTGTTTAATCCTATTTCAAGTATGTTTTTCGCTTCTGCTAAATTCTTATTTATTGCTATTATTGTGATATCATCTGCATATGTTACTTTTTTTAATCCTTCTGTTAGGTTAAGTCTGTTGTCATTATATTAATAATAAGGGACTTAATGGTGAGCCTTGTGGGAGGCCCCTAGCTATGTTTTCTTCTTCAGTCTTTTTGTTACCTATTACTATTGGTAGGTTCTGTTATTTAAGAAATCCATTATCCACTTGAGTGGGGTTCCTACGATTCCTAGTTTGCTGCTTTGATTATTATTGCTTCATGGTTGACATTGTCAAATGCTTTTTCTAGATCTTGGCAGGCTATGAGTGCGTTTTTTTTTTCCGTAAATGTTTTATTTATCTGGAAGTCTATTATCTGTAATGCAATCTATGGTTGAACTATTAGGTCTGAAGCCTGTTAGGTCTTCATTAGTTTATTGTTTTTTTCCCAACCACCAGTTTAATCTGTTTGTTATCATACTTTCAAATAATTTCCTATGCAAGATATTCTACTGATGAATCTATATGATTTTATCTCTGTTGGGTCTTTGCCTGGTTTTTAATTATTGGATTTACTAATGATTTTTTTAGTACTTTTGGATATTCCCCTTTTAGCCAGTAGTTGTTAAAAAGTTTTACTATTGTTTCCGATATCTCTATTGGAGCATTCTTGAAAAATTCGTATGATATCTCATCGGGTCCATAGGCTTTCCCTTTATTTGATTTTTTTATTACAGAGATTAATTCTTTTAACGTGAGATTTGTGCTTATTCCTTCTGTGTTCGTCTGTTCTATTAAAATTTTTTATTTTAGATGTTTGTTATCAAGCATTTTGCTTTTTTGTTTATTGTTTTTTTTGGAATTCTTCTTTTAGCAAATTGAGCTTTTGGTCTATGTCCTGGATTGGCTCATTTTTATCAATTAGTGGGTAACTGCTGATTTTGTTTTTGCCTGCTATTTTTTTTATGAAAGTCCAAATCTTTCTGGATGGTGTGTTAAAGTCTAATGATGCACAGAAAGTTTCCCAACTATTCTTTTTTTCCGTTTTGATAATTTTTTTGCTTTGATTTGTAGCTTTTTGTATTCTATTCTGTTAATTTCATTTGGATTTTTTCTCCATTTATTAAATGCTTTATTTCTTTTTTTTATAGCTTCTCTACATTTTTCATTCCACCAAGGTTTACTTGGATTATTTTTACTGATTTTGTTATCAAATCTAAAATGTTTCTTAGCAGTGTTTTTTATTATATCTATTAATTCTGTTATTGACTTGATGCCCTTGATGTCTTTATTGGTTAATTCTACTTGAAAATTTTTCCACCCTTCATTATTGAACTTCCATGTACTTTCTTTTGTGTGTGTTTCAGTAATTTGGTTGTCGTCATTTAATATTATTGGGAGGTGGTCACTTCCTGATTTTTTGTTTTTTTATTTCTAGATGGCTTAGTTCTGGGGATCCTATAAAATAATCTATTGTGCTACCTTTTCCTGTCTTCGGGTCAATTCTGGTGATTAGTCCAGGGGGGGTAATAAGCATCAAATTATTTTGTGTTATAAAATTGTACATGTTTATTCCCGTTTTTTTTGCTGTTCTTATATTGTTGTTTGGATTCCATAGTGGATGATGGGCATTGAAATCCCCTATTATTAGTTTTGGGTTTTGTAACTGCTCTGTATAATGTTCTATTTCTTATTATTTTGTTTTTCATTAAGTTTTATTTTCCTATACTGCATACTGTTGTGTATGCAGATAGCTAAACCTCCTCCTCTTTGTTCTGTTCTATCTTTTCTCTCTATTATATAGTCTCTTATTTCAAAGTTATCGTTTTTTGTTAACCAGGTCTCGCAGAATGCGAATACTTTTGGGTTTTCTTTGTCTATCAAATAACCTATTTCTAATTTTTATTTTGGATGGACCTGGCATTCCATAGAATTAATTTATTCATTTATGTATTCTAATATTTCTTTTATTTTTGGAGTTGCTTCTGTTATTATTTCTGTTATTATGTGGATTATAGATTTGTCAGAATTTAAATTTGTGGTTACATTTGATATTAATTGACTATTTTTTTGCTATATCTATCCATGATGAGTTCTTTTCAGCACCCTTGTTCTTTTTTTTGGTGTTGATGTTACTTTAAGGGTGTTGGAAGTGACCATGTTGTTGGGGAATTTTCTATTTCTAAGTTATTTGCATTTTGATCAGGTTTTTGTGTTTTTCTCTTGTTTTTTCAAGTTTTGAATTTACTGATGGGTCTGGTGTTTCAGAGTCTTTTGTTTGTGTTGTTTTCTTGTGGGTGTTTCTGGGCTGGTGTTATGTTGTGTGTTTGGGTTAATGTTTGTGCAAATGTTTGTGTTATATTTGTGTTTTTTTGTTGGATGTTATTTGTGTTGTTCTCTGGTTGTTGGTAGTTTTCTGTGTTTATGTTATGTATCTCTGCTATGGTTATTAAAGTGTTTTTTTGAAATGTTCTCTCTGTTTTTTGTGTTGGGGATTTAGTTTGTGTAAAAAGTTTCTTTACTTCTTTGGGTTTTTGGGGTTATGTTGTGTTGTTTATTTCTTGGGCTTTTGTGTGTATTAGGCATGATCTATCATATGCTGGGTGGTTCCCATTACAGAAGAAAACAATAAGAGGAGTTTTTACAGTCTTAAATCTATGGTCTAGCTGGTTGCAATTACTGCATCTTGCTCTATTTTTACAGGAAATAATCCCATGTCCATAAATGAGGCATTTGAAGCATTTTGGGATTGGGAATGTGTATTGAAATACTTGATATGAGGTATGCCCTATTGCTACTTTTGATGGAAGTGGACCTTTGAATGTTATTTTGAGAGCTTTTGTGGGTAGCCATTTGTTTTCTCCTTCTGGTGTTTGAGTGGTTTGTTTATTCTGTCTATTTCTTTGATTTTGGATTCTGGACCCCAAATAATTGTCATCTTTTCTATTAACTCTGCTGTACTTATTTCAGTTTCGACCGGGGAAATAGTGCCGTATGAACATCCTTGGTTCCTACTTGAGGAGGGTTGTTTACAAAGTATTTTCCAGTTCCCAAGCTGTTTAATATCATTCAAGGGTCCAATCTTTTTCAAATCACTCACTTCAAACCTTAAAGCTTTTCCATCTCCTAAAATTCTTAAGGAGTTTTCTATGATATATTTTTGAAAAATGGATCTATTTAAGGCATCCGTTAGTTTTATTGGGTTGTTGAAGTTTGAAGTGGTTTCTGAATTGATCATATGAATAAGTACTACATGGTTTTGTTCTGTTACTTGCGTTTCTGATGCGTGAAGTTGTGGTTCCGTGTTCTGTCTGCCGGTTTCTTCGTTGCGGGCCTGTTTGGAGTATGGGTAATCTTCGCTGTCACTATCTCTTCGTCTGCTGTTTTTCTGGTGATCATTTTTCATACCTTTGTTTTTATCAGGCAGATCGCCTGGATCTAGTTCAAAAGTCGAGTTCATAAGTTTTCACTTTTAAGATTAGCAGGAGCTCGTACTGACTGTTAACAGTATCGTCTCTTACCTCAAAGTCCTCCACGAGTATATTCTTCTTCTTCTTTTATAGGGTTTTAGACTTTGAAGTCTATATTCCCTGGATCTTGTTTTGAAATTTCTCTCTGTTGTTGAGTTTTGATCTCTTTTTTATATGATATTTATTATTCTTGTTCTTTGTAGGAATTTTCGTATGTAGACTTTTGTAGGAGGTTATTTCCCCTGAAAGTAGAGGAATTTGGTTAGTACTTTGATTTTTTTTTATGCTCTAATAATTTGGGTTTTTCAGAATGAATCTTGACATTGCAATGTTAAGTGTTCAATAGTTTCTTCTGGAAATTGGCTCCATCGCAATTTAGGGTCGGTTTCTAATTAGTCTGTGAAAGGTGTTTTTCCATCTTGTATGTTTGGTAGGTATTCTTGTGAGTAATACATCTATTTGTTTTTGATTGGCCTGGTTGTGGGTGTTTATATTTGAGGTAATAGGGTTTTGTGATCAGGGTTCTTTGTAATTGCTTCCATTGTCTTTTGCTTTTTCTTTTATGTCTTTTATTAGTGTTTTTTATCTGTGGTATGATTTGGAATTTCAATCGTGAGCTTCTTTGCTGCAAGATCTCAATTCAATTCCAATTATGTTTTATGTGCTGGGATCCATTGTTTGTGATGTTTTTTGTTGTCTGTCAAAGTTGTGATCAGTTTTTGTGTTCATATGTGATTTTTGTTTTTTTTTGGTTTGTGATTTTATTATGTTAGTATTGTGAGTGATCTGTAAGGATTACTGTATTTGTCAGATTGTTTAGTTTTATAATTCAACATTGTTTTATTTCCCAAATTAAATTTAGCCTTTGATGTGAGCGTTCTTAGGTAATTTCCAAAACGTGTGAGTTTGTTTTGTTCTACATAGATTGCTGCTGACGTTGATTGAGGTTCTGTTATTTTTGATCCATCTGTGACTATCCTTTGATGATTTTTCAATTTGTGTTTGTTAGCATTTGAATTGTGTCATTTTGATTTATTTCATTGTGGTAGTGTCTTGTGAAGTTGTCCATGAACTTCGTTACTAATTTGTGGGAAAGATCATACCACGGTGTGGCTACAGGAGTTATATGTTGGCTTCCTTTATATTTATATGATTTTTAGTTTTTTGCAAGTTTCAATGACTTTAGGGTCCAGGATTTTGATCGTTATTGTAATGTATTCGCTGATGTTCTTTATATATATAGTTCTTTTATTGGAAGCTTTTTTGGTTTTTTACCAAACGTTTATTATATTTTATTAAACTGTATACCAAAGCTAAATTCATTTGTTTTGTAAGTTTACGGAGTGTGTTGTTAAGGCTTTTAGTGATATTTTAATGGAGGTTGATTTGAAGCATCCTGTGGATATTCTGAGAGCTGTGTTTGTACGTTCCAATTTTTTTTTAATTCTGTTGTTTTGTGTTCCATATATGGCCAAACCATATGCTATTTTGGTTGTATGTAAGTATTATAGAATTTATTAGGATTCTCTAGTTGCTCACCAATATATGAGATATTTTTTCATTTATTTATTCTGTTGATAGATTTTATATTGATCGTTTTCTATGTGTTTAGTCCATTTTAGTTTTGGTGAATCCAAACTTAATCCAGGATATCTTGGACTGTCAGTAAATTCTAGTTCTAATATTTTCTATTTTGATTCTGTAGGTAACTTACTCTTCTGTTGGTTGTGAAATATAGGGAGCTTGCTTTTGTTAGGTTTATCTTTAGATACCAGGTGTCTGCCATCTTTTATCTGTGTTAAACCTCTTTCAATATTTTTATGGCTTCGTTTAGGTATTTATTGTGGTTATTATTGTAATATCGTCTGCGTATATTATTTTTTTGAGTTCTTCAGTCAGGTCTAGGTCATTTATCATGATGTTAAAGAGTCGTTGGCTTAAAGGGATCTGTGAACGCCCACTTGATATTGGTTCCTGTTACAGAGTTTTGATTATCCTATGTTATTGGAATGTTCTTTCTTTTAGAAACTATGTATCCATTTTAATAAAGTTCCTTTATTCCTAGATTAGCAATTTGTATTAGCAGTGCATCGTGATTTACTGTATCAAATGCTTTTTCTCGATCTATGCATGCAACTAAAGGAATTTTTGTCTTTAACTGCATTGTTATATTTGTTTCTATCGTGTTAATGCAATCCATTGTCGTTATGGGGTATGATTTATTCGAATCTTGTTTATGTCTTTCATTTAGTTTGTATTTGTGTCCAGCCACACCAATTTAATCTTTTGTGTTACTATGTTTTCAAAATTTTTTCGAGGGACATTTATTACGACTAAAAAATTGTATAGATTTTGGTTCTGTTGGATTTTTTTCCTGAGTTTTGGATTGGATTTATGAGGGCGTTTTTAGAGTATTGTGGGTATTCTCCTTTGGACCAGTGAGAATTCAGTTGTTTTATTATTTCTATTTCTAAAATTTTGGAGGAGAATTTTTGTAAAATTCGTAGGAATTTTATCGGGCCATATGCTTTGTTGTTTTTTGCATTTGTTATGGCCACAGTCAACTCCCTTCAATTTGATTTTACCATGTTATATCTCCAATCATTATGGTTACTTAGAAGTTTTCCTCTCATTATCTGTGTGACATTATTTTTCTTTTTTGTTTGTGATTTTTTGATATTCTTTTGTAAATATTCTAATTTCTTTTTTATTCTGTGACTGGTGGGGCATCGTCAATGAGAGATAGTTATTTTGTGCAGTCTTTCTTTAGCTTTTTAATGAAATTTCCAAATTTTTTTCGTTGGGTGTTTTGAAATCTATGAGGCGGCCAGAATTTGTCCCAGGGACTCTCTTTTTTCTTCTGAAATTATTTTCTGCTCGCTAAATAGTTTTTTATATTCTCTAAATTTTCACTGTTGGGGTCTTTTTTTCCATTTATTATAAGATTATTTCTTTTTTTTATGATTTCTTTACATTTGCATTCCACATGGTTTGTGAGATAGGACGTTTTAACAATTCTTCAAATCTAAAATATTATTTCTGTGTCTTTAAAAGAAACTTCTTTTTTTAATGAATTTATATTTTTGTGTCTATTGATTAGTCTTGTTAATTTTTCCCATCCGTCATTGTTGGAATTCCAGCTTTTTTCATTTAGTTGAGGGGTTCTTTTTGGTGGTATCTCTTACTATTACTGGTAAAAGTGGTCATACCTATGTTTGGTCCTGTTATCAATTCTAGGTGACTTAGAGCGAGAGGCGAGAACAGGCTAGGGTTGACTTTCCTTTTGACGTTTCTGGAGTCTATTCTTGTGAATCTGACTGGGGAGTTAATAGCATTATATTGTTTCTGCTATTACTTTAAGTAGCTTGTGCTTGTTTTGGTTTGTGGTTCGACGCAAGTTCGGGTGTCCAGCTTGGTGATGTGCATGAAGTCTCCTATATGATTTTAGGGTCATTTATTTGTTCTGTATAATATTCTATTTCTCTTTGACTTAAGTTATACATGGAATTATAATCATAGCATATTCGTCCAGTTGTTTTTATGACTGATCTTTATTCCCATAGCTTCAATTTGTTTTTAAGTCTGTATCGTAAATGCATTTGTTATATTGTATATTATCTTTTATGCAGATAGCTAGGCTCCCCCTATTTTTTCTGGTCTGTCACATCTATTATTTATTAGTGTTCTAGGCTGAAAGCTATTTTATTTTTTTACCCAAGGTTCGCATAAGCTAGTATGTCTGGTTGTTCTTTTTCTAACAGGTGGTTCAGATTATGCTTTATTTAGGACTGACTTGCGTTCCATAAAAGGATTTTATTCATAAGTACTGTTATGATTTTTCTAAATATTGGGGTTATTCTTTTATAGCTTCAGCTATTATTTTTCAAAATTGTTTTCTGAATTCATGTTGTTTATTAATATTTCGGTATTGAGTGTTATTGTGTTTTTATTATTCAGTCCATGAGAAGTTTCTTTATTTCATTTTGCTTTTCTCTTTGTGATTCTTTACTTGTTTTAAGTGGTGTGGAAGTGTCCAAGCATTGGGGAATCTTCGATGTTTAGTTTGTTTATGTTATCTTGTTGATATCTGTCTGGGAGGGGCTCTTTCTTTTTTTTGAGTTTCCATTTTTCGGTGGTGTTCTAAATCTCTACCTGGTTTTTATGTGATTCTGACATTCTTTTCATTTGTGGGGTTCTCTGCCAGCTGTTTTAGGCTTTGGGGCTGGCTTATGGTTTGGCATAGTTTGAGTTGTGCTAGCTTTCTGTTGGTTGAGTGTGTGCGGATGTGTTTGTATTCACGGTTTGTATGTGTTATGTTGTGGTTTAGCGTTGGAGTTGTGTTTTTTTTGTGTGAGTTGTTGTGTGGTATTGGAGTTGTTTTGTGGTTTTGTTTGGGGAGGGGTTTCAATCATGAAACCGTTTTTATGTCTATGTTGGTTGGTGTAGTGTTCTGAGTGTTTATTTGTTGTGCCATTCTGTGTACTTTGCCATGTATTTGTCTATTTGGTGGATCGGTTCTCATGACAGTAAAAAGCAAAAGGGGTTATAGTGGGCAAAAAAAAACATGTTTGTAGTCATGATTGAAACGGATACCATTTGCTATTTCTTGTCTTGTTTTGCAAGTTAGAATTCCATGACCTAAGGATACACTAAAAACATTTGGTATTGGGAAAAGTATATCTGTTGGACTTGTATGACGTGTGTCCTATGGCAATCTTTCCGGTAAGTGACATTTGAAGTTATTCGGAGGGATTTTGTGGGAGCCATTTTTTAGTGTTATCTTATATTTGTTTAATTTGTTTATATTATTACCTATATATTTGGCTGTTGTGGTCCATGCAATGATCTTATTTTCTTTCATATCATTGGGGTTAGTTCTAATACTAATAGGGTGGTAATATTGTTTCCATATGTGCAGTCTATGTTCTGTTTTAAGCTGGTTGTTTACATAATTATGTCCAGTCAAATTGTCAATCTGATTAGGGTTGGTAGTTTGTTAAATTTTTGACTTCAAATTTGAGAGCCTGTTCCTGTCCCAAGGACTCTCAGGGTGTCTTCTATTATGTATTTTTGGGAAAAAAAATATTGCTTTATTGAGTGCATCTGTGAGTTTCATTGGGTTATTGAATTTGCTGTTCTGATCCCTGTTAAATTGATCAGTAAGTACTACATGATATCGTTCTTACTGTTCTGTTGTCTGTCCTGGGTTGTTCGAAATTTTCTAGTTTCTGCAGGCTTCGTGTCTCGGCAAAGTTTTTGGATCTGGGTTTTCTTCACTGTCACTTCTTCTCTTGGTTCTATGTTTGTTTGTGAGTCGTAGTTCAATTCTTTTAAGATTCCAGATTTTAACTCCTGGATCGGGTTTAAGTTTGCGTTCATTGAGATTGTTTGTTATTGAAATTCATTCACTCGAGTTCACGATTTTACGTGTTCACTCTGAACAAACACTCACGTCCTTCCCACGAGTATATTCTTCTTCTTCTCTTTTATGGGTTTTAGACTATATTGTCTATATCCACGGCATACCTTTACTGTTATGATTTTCTTTGTAGTTATATGTAGTCAGGTGTTTGTGCGCTGTAAAAATATCTTCTGGTCTCAAAATTGTAGTACATTTTAATTGGTGGTAGATCTGAGCCTGTAATTAGAAGATTGATATTAGGATTATTGATTTGTGCTTACTTAGGGCATATCGAAGTATGTTCTGTAGAGTTGAATATTGGACACGTAATATCAATTGGTATGTTGGTTCTTATTGTCGGCACCATCTGCATGTAGGGCATTATTTTCAAGTTTGTAGTCTATGTAAGTGTGGTTATAGTCGTGTATGTTTTTGTAAAATTCTTGTTAGTCATACATCTACCTTCCTGTATTTTTGATATTGTCCACGGTTGTGGTTTGGTTGTTGTTTTTGATATTAAATAGTCTTTTGTTGTTAGCATGTTATTTAGGTCATTCTCCCCTTGCTGTTTGACTGCTGTTTAATTTCTTTTATGATTTCAGGGTCATGAGGTATGTTCAGGGGAGATTCAGGGTTGTGAGCTTTTTTGCTGCTAAATCTGCAATTTCTTTACTTTATGCTATGGGCTGGGATCCAGTGTACACTTATTTTCGTGATTCGAATGTTAGTGTGTTTTGTTAGGGTTGTATTTAATATATCAAATGTTGATTTGTTTTGGTTTGATTCTGTAAAAGAGTAGGCTTGATTTATGATCTGTGAAAATCAGTTTCTTGTATTTGGGTTATGTATGTATGTTAAGCCTTGTTGACGGCATAAAAGTTGCAGCTTCTAAACTTTCTGTCGCGATGGAAGGTCATATGTAGGGTAAGTTGCTAATCTTTACATAAATTGTGCTGATGTCGAGTTGGACATTTGAAATTTTTAGACACTGTTGAAAATTTTATTTGGTTGATTTCTAGTATTCGGAGTGTCAATATATGAAATGTTTGTGTATACTGATCGCATATTTTTGTAAAGCCATCCATAAAATTTGTTCTATGTATTTTGATATATCATACCAAGGTGGTAATAGATGATATTTGGTGTAATGTTTAGATTTATATTTCTTTAGTTCTTCATAGTTTCGAGTACTTAGGATAAGGATTTCTACCTGATTAGTTTGTATTCTAAATTTCTTTAGTTATCAATTTTTTATGGCAGATTTGTTTGTCAGTTGTATTAATTATTTGTATACATTCGTTTTTTTATTGCTTTGTTATTGAGCACTGTTTGGTGAAGTCAATTGGATGCGGGGGTTGATCTGAAACATCCGTAGCAATGTCGCACTGCTTCACTTTGTAAGTTTGCAATGTTTTTCTGTCACCACTGTTATTTACTCATCGACTTCAATCCATATTTCTACGGGGTTTGATGTAGATGTTATAGAAAAGCAATCATGTTTCTCGATTGCACCCCCCCAATCTTGTGTTGACAATTCTTCATAATATATATTCTGTTAAGAATTTTACTTTTAAATTTCTCTATATGTTTTCCTATGTGAGTTTCCGAAGACATCAATATCAGGGCCGAGTATACTGTTATTGTGGAAAAATATTAGTTCTCTATTGTCTATTTCTATATTTGGATTTGTATGATCTTGTATTTGTGAAAACATATTTTGCTCTTTGATAAACGATATTTTAAGTCCCATTATCAGTCCATTCCTGATACTTTTAATCCTACTTTAAATGGTAGCTTTTCAATGTCTTTATTGATGTTATAAGGCTGTGGAAAGCATTCGCATAGATTATTTTGTTGACTTCTTCTGTTACCTCGATCTGACATTAGAATATTGAAAAGTGTTGGTTAAAGGGGATCTGGTGGTACTCCCTGATGTGTTTATTTTCTGTTTTAGCGCTACTATTATAATGGAAAAGTCTGTTTCAGGAAAATTATTTCTAAATCTTAAAGGTAAGCCTGGTAGTTACATTTTGCGGTTTTGGATAGCATCGCCTTCCTAGTTGCGAGCAAAGGCCTTTTCAAAAGTCAATAGATTGTATTAATAGTATATTTTTTCTCCTCGGCCTATTATGCTGCAGGTCTATTACTTGTAAAGCTTATATTGGGGATGGTTAGGTTGAAAATATTGATCTTGTTTAATTATTATGTTTTTTAGTGGGCCCCCCCCCAAAACCCAACAATTTCTATTTAATGCTTTCAAAAATTCTTCCTAATCAGATGTCCACTTATAAATCTGTAGGTCTTGGCTTTGGGTTCTTTATTTAGATGGATCGATTAAGGATTGTTTTGCTATTTTGTGTACTGGCCTTGGTATCTCTTGGTAAGTTCATGGGAGCCTGTTGTAAACATTACGTTCCTCAGGTCGTCTGTTTGTTTTTGAATTGCTCTTGCATTTCCTTCTAGTTCTTTTGTCCACGTTTCCGTACTGTGAGTTTAGAAGCTTCTCTTTTTCTATCGTTTTTTCTTTTAAGTTTTTAACATTTCTTTAAATAAGTTAGCTTTGATGTTGTGTTGATATGGTGCATTATGTTGATGGATTCCCTCGTCTTTTCCAGTCAAACTTTATCCGTCCCCCTTTGACAGCTTTTTCACTCTGCTTTCCACAACTTTCCCGGATTTCTTTTTCATTAGTTGTAGCTATACTAATTGTTTTCACTCAACAGTTCTTGATTTTTTTTCAATTTACGTCTCTGTTTTTTATTACATATTGCACCCTGAATTCCACCCTGTTTTAGTGGTTGTTCATTAAACTTTTGACCGATGTACCATTTGTCATATGTGTTGGTTGACGTCTATCTTCCTTCGGTGTACTAAGCCACTTACTGGTCAGCAATAGACTCGTGGGGGAAGTAACCATGGATTGCGCGCTAACTCTATGTACGGGAGTGGATTACGTGGCAATACAGAGGGTGTACATGAGGAGAAAAACTTTGCCGTAGCGCAACATAAAAGAAAACTACTACATGGTAACTACCCACAAATAGAAACCATATACTGTAACAGAGATATCATAGTACAGAAAATAAGTACTTCTATAAACCATCTTGGATTATTCAACATCCCCTAATAAAGATGGGTATGCGATTGCAGAATCATCCTCTGATATATTAAAAAATTTCAAACTCTTTGGTTACAATTTTGGTCACCTATATCAGGGATCTGTGGTGTAGGAAATAAAAAAATTGAATACCTTCTCTACTTATCTTAATGATATGATAACGACTACACAGGCTTGATCTTGTTGATTACTTGATTTCGGCAAGTTAATTAGACGGGTTCAACCTCTAAGTTACAGATTTAACTACCCCCACTAGATCAGATATAATTTCTTAGGACCTTGCTTAGAATGGCAGTCGTAAGGGCATGTACTCTGTCACAAGATGAAAGTGCAATTGTTGTGCTTCACTTCATGATATCACGGTCCACTTATGTAATGAAAAATATCTGATATGCTTTTCTGTCTTCGATGATCCAGCTGATCAAAAAACCTGGATCGAAATTTCACGCCTTCTAAATTTGAAGCCATATGTATCGGTGCCTTCAATAATAAGACAGTTTAGCTACGTAATGGCTTTGTGTGTTTTGTATACCGTGAAATTTTTGAACCACAGCACAAATCTGGTCTAGTACTGTCAAACATATATGAGACACCAACTATTTCTCGTAAGACTTGAAAATAATCATTAGACATACGTGAGGCGTACTACTAGTATCAATGTTAATCCTGCATAACATTGACATGTGAATCTATCCAAAAATCTTCTAATATTGGTTGATTTACCTCCACGTAATCTTTACCTGTAAACAAAGACATTCCAAGAAACAGTTAATTCCTAAATCAGTCATTCTCAATTTTTGAAAGAGATCCTAAATTCGTTCACAGAAGAATATTACTGTAGCAATACTAAATCAACCATAGGAGTACAACATACCCTGCCTGCTGCTTATATACAGACACTGACACTCTGTGATTGTGAATCCTTTGAAATAAGATTTATGGATTACACTATTCCACATCCTGCCACTTTGTTTCAGACCATAAAGTGACTTTTTCAGTTTACAGTACAAAACACTTCCATCACTATCTTTGTCCTTATAACCTTCAGGTTGTTCTACATAAATTTCATGATCAATATCAGCATTCAAATAAGCTGTTTTAACATCCATTTGGTGTTTTACCATGTTTTTCTGTACAGCTACATCCAGTAAAGCACGAAGTTTAGTCATTCTTGCTGTTGGAGCAAAAGTCTCTCCGTAGTCGATGTCTTTTACCTGTGAATATCCTTTGGCGACATACCTCGTTTTGTATTTTTCTTCTCCGTTTGGTCCAGGTTTTACTTGATAGACCCATCTTCCGCCTACAGCAGTATGTGTCTCAGGCAATATGGTAAGTTCATAGGTGTTGTTGTCTTGAAGTGAAGATATTTCCTCGTCCATTGCTCTCTTCCACTGGTGTCCCTTTGGAGATGAAATAGCCTCTTGATAGGTGGCTGGTACTGGGTTATGTGACACTCGGTAGCAATGATGTATAAAGCTATTGTGTGTCACACTGGAAATACTATCGTCCAGTTCATCAGTAATGTAGTCATCTAATTTTGAGGGTTTTCGCCTTTCTCGAGTTGGATATCTTCTTTCTTCACTTGTGTTACCTGGTGGCTTGTCTTGATTTTCTTAAAGGGATTTTTGCTGAAGTCTAGTCTCCACCAGTATGTCATCTTCATCTGAGGTTTGCTCGTCATTTGGTGACTCGGCTTCAGTGGGTAAGTTTTCCATGAACATAACACATCTTATTTTCTTTACCGTTTTACTTTTGGGGAAATAAATCAAGTAGGCTGGACTCTAGTCATCATAGCCCTCAAATATTCCCTCCTTACTCCTTGGATCAAGTTTCTGTTTCTCTTGTTCATATGCAAAACATCTTACTCCAAAAATATTCATTTTGCTAATGTTTGGTCATCTTCCAGTAAGCATTTCTACTGGAGTCTTCTGAATTCTAGGATTATAACACCTGTTCCTGATATAACAAGCAGCCTTCACAGCATAGGCCCACATATCTTTGGGTAATTTGGACTCAATTAGTAAGCATCGAGCCATGTCAAAGACTGATTTGTGTGATATCTCGACTGTTCCATTTTGATGTGGAGAGTATGGTGCAGAGAATTCTTGTTTAATCTTATTCTCTATAAGGAGTGTTCTGAATTCCTGATTTGTAAATTCTGTTCCATGGTCACATCTTAGCCTTTTCATATTGCCATATGGTGCTGTTTCTGCAAGATATCTCTTCATTGCATGTACTGTATCACTCTTATTTCTAATGAGGTAGATTCTAAGAGCTCCTGAGTAGTCATCTATAAAAGAGATACTGTATCTGTAACCTCCTTTAGCTGCTGGATCAATAGGTCCTACTAGATCACAGTGTACTAAATCCAAAGGTTGTTTAGCCTTTTTGTCAGGCTTTCTATTTCTATACTGTGTCATCTTACCAAGAACACATGTGGTACAGCTAAACTTCTCTTTACTCAATATGTGCATCCCATCGACAGTTGCTTCAAGTTTTTGCACATCTGCCACATTGCAGTGCCCTAGGATTTTATGCCATTCCTCTAGGGTGTGCTTTGCTTCTCCTAAATGGATCTTGTTGAGTTTCTCTATTTTAGAGTTTTTGTTTAGCTTATCTCTACGTAAATAGAACAATTTGTTTTTCTCTATAATGTCGAATATCCTGCCATCCTTGGTAGTTAGTGAGCTGCCATTAGGTGAAAAAGTAATGTGTGTCCACTCTTAATGGCTTTCCATACTGACATGATGTCTTGTTTAAATCCTGGTATGTACAGTGCATCTTTTAACACAATACTTCTTGAGTTGCCTTCTCGATCTTGGATGCAGTCCTTGACATCACCAACTCCTTGTACAGTTCCTTGCTGTCTTTGGCCATCTGCCAGCTCTATGTAATGGTTTTGTGGATCAAAAGACTCTTGAAATCTCACAAATTTTGGTTCATTTATCTCTATGTGTGAAGTGCAACCACTGTCAATCATGAGTAAATTTTCTTCTGCTTCTAAGCTTGATATATTCTGTTTTCCAATGTCACACAACTCTGAGGTCCCTTCAACAGGTCGTAACCTTGATGAGTGTGTTACATGGAAAGAGTATTCATAGTTTTGTTCTTCACTTGTGTCATTTGCAGAATTTACTGAGATATTGCTCTTCCTGAGGTTCTTCGCTCTGCATTCAATAGTATTGTGAGTTCGTGACTGATGAAGTTCACACCATTTCTTATTATTCTAAGGTTTGTTTACTCTTTTAAACTCACCACCTTTATAGCATTTAAATGCAAAATGGCCTGGTTCACCGCACTTAAAGCATCTCTTCTGTTTAACTGTGCTATTTCCATGGGCAACCATTACTCTTTCTGAATCAGAATTTTCTCTGAGGCGATCTTCTTGACTTAATAAAGCTGTCTTTAATCCAATGAAATCATATGGAGGGTCGCGTTGATTTGCCACATCTACAAAATTCTTGTACTTAGGTGGAAGTCCTTTCAGTGTACTTGTCACCAAGAGACGATCACTAACATTCTCACCTGATTCTCTTAGTGCTGCTACTATTTCTTCTATGGACGATAGATACTCTGTAACACTGCCATCTTCCAGTCTTTTGTTTATAAATGACCCCCATAAAGCATATAATCTGTGGTTTGTTTCTCTCCTGTAATACTTTCGTAGCACTGCCAAAGCTTTCACACCGTCTCCTTTTGCTTCACGTTTTATCATGCCAAGGGACGTTCTGTCTAGATAACCTGTTAGATAACTGTAGATTGTCCTTTTGGCGTTCTCCAGATTATAGCCATCTGGGCGTTCTGAAGCATTTTTATCAAAAGCGAGATGTAGTTTCATAACATACAAAGCGCCTTGAAAATGTTCTTCCCACAAGTCATAATTATCCGCATTACCATCAAATTGCTTAAACCTGTGCCCATAACCTGTTGGTATGCCACGTAGATCCTCCTCAATACATAGAGTTAAGCGCAGCAACTCCATGTTTTACTATCCCCACAACGAGTCATATATGCATTGACCAGTCAAACTTGCTTATTACACGCAGAGAAGATGAGTTCTTCTGACATACCAACACTATGTTATGTAGTAAGTTGGTTAATTCTTCAAAAGTTTTTATGTTTTCAATATCTTTTCTTTCTATCTCTTTTTGGTATTTTTTCCACCCTTCTTCTATGAATTTCCATTTCTTTTCTTTAGATTGTGTTTTTTTTGGAAGGTTATCTTTTATGATAATTGGTTGGTGGTCACTGCCTACGTTGTATCCTGTCTCTACCTCTAAGTGACTTAATGTTGGTGAGGCTAAGATTATGTCAATAGTGCTTCCTTTTCCATTATTGGGGTCTACTCTTGTAGTTTGACCTGGGGGTGTTAATAATATTAGGTTATTTTGACTGATGAGATCAAATATGTTTTTTCTGTGATGTTAGTTAATCTTTGATTTAAATTTGGGTTCCAACATGTATGATGTGCATTAAAATCTCCCATTATTAATTTTGGATCATCTATTTGATCTATATAGTATTCTAGTATTTCCCTACTTATATTATTACATGGGTTGTAAAAAAGGAGTATGTTTAGCCATTTGTTTCTATAATTCATTTTTATTCCCAATACTTCTATTTTTTTTGTAAAACGGTCTCTTAGATTTATTGGTTTGTTTTGTAATTCCTTTTTATACAAAATGCTAATCCCCTCCAATTTGTTCTTTTCTGTCTTTTCTAATTATTCCATAATCTTTTAAGTCAAAATTGTCTTTTTCTTTTAACCAAGTCTCACAGAATCCAATTAAATCTGGTTGCTCTTTATATGTCATGTATTCTAAATCTGTTTTTTTATTCAGTACCGACCTGATATTACAGAGAATTATTTTATTCATTTAAATATTTCATGATTTCTTTGATAATTGGTGTTATTTCATTTATTGTTTCTGTTATAATTTCTATCATTTTTTTTTTAGAGTTCATGTTGATTGTTATATTTCATCATCATCATCAAGGGGCTAACGCCGACGGGGGCGCATGGCCGCATCCACCCTTCGCTTCCAGCCACGAGGATCCCTCGAGGCGAGTCTCCAGGCAGGCACACGGCCCATCTCTAGTTCCTCACGACAGGTCTCGTCGAGCTGCCCAAGCCATGATCTCCTAGGACGTCCCACAGGTCTCCTCCACCCAGGGTTGTCTCGCAGAGAGACAACCTGGTGGGCAGGGTCGTCCATAGGGAGGCGAGCTAGGTGGCCATATAGCCTGAGTTGGCGATCCCGGATTATGCAAGTAACAGGTCCCATGCCAGTCTCACGGTGTAACCGCCGGTTGGACACGTGGTCCTGCCAACTGTACCCCATGATCCGGCGAAGGGACTTGTTACAAAAGGCATCAAGGCGAGACTCCAAGGCACTGGATAGCGTCCAGGTTTCGCTTCCATAGAGCAAAACTGGAAGTATCAAGGCCTTGAAGACACGCAGCTTGGTCCTTCTGCATAGGTACCGACATCTCCAAACGCTCTTGTTGATCGAGTTCATGGCTCCTGTTGCCAGACCAATCCGTCTACTGACTTCCTGGTCTGACAACCCAGAGATATGGACTACGCTACCAAGGTATGTAAAACTTTCTGTGACTTCAACGTCCTCGCCGCAAGCATGGATCGACTGAACGGGTTCCCCTAACAGGCCCCCAAAGTCCTGAATCTTGGTCTTGGTCCAGGAGACCTCTAAGCCTAGGGGCTTCGCCTCATTGCTAAATGCATCAAGAGCCGCCACAAGTGACTCCAAGGACTCAGATAGGATGGCAACATCGTCGGCAAAGTCAAGGTCCGAGACCTTAATATTGCCTAGTGTTGCTCCGCACTGACTTTGGCTAGTAGCTCTGCCCATTATCCAGTCCATACAAGTGTTGAAAAGTGTGGGTGCAAGGACACAGCCTTGCCTCACCCCTGAATTAACAGGGAAGAAGTTCGACATACCCCCACCACACTTTACAGCACTTTCAGTACCAGTATAGAGGCTTGCTATCAGGCCAATAATCTGTGTCGGAATTCCCCTGAGCCTCAGGATCTCCCATAGCGATTCCCGATGCACCGAGTCAAACGCCTTCTTGAGGTCGATGTAGGCTGCAAGCAACCCACGACCAAACTCACGACGGCGTTCCACAATTACTCGAAGCGCTAGGATACGGTCTATTGTGGACTTGCCAGGAGTAAATCCAGACTGCTCCGGTCTCTGGTGCCTCAGTAGGTGGTTGCGGATCCGTTTCAGAAGAATGTGAGCGAGAACCTTGCCTGGTATGCTGAGCAGTGTA
This sequence comes from Penaeus monodon, assembly GCF_015228065.2. Classification (NCBI taxonomy): domain Eukaryota; kingdom Metazoa; phylum Arthropoda; class Malacostraca; order Decapoda; family Penaeidae; genus Penaeus; species Penaeus monodon. Next base: position 228,380 of record NW_023660662.1, on the reverse strand, counting down.
ATGCCACGGTAGTTGCTACAGTCCCATCGATCCCCTTTCCCCTTCCAGAGAGGGATGACCACGCCCCTCAGCAGGTCAGGGGGAATGGTACCAGACTGCCAAATGGCAGTCAGGACTGTATGCAGGCCCCGAGCCATAGGTTCACCCCCAGCCTTTAGCAGTTCAGCAGGGATATCACATATGCCTGCAGCTTTCCCACTCTTCAACTTGGAAATCGCCAGCCTAACCTCTGTTAGGGTAGGAGGTTCCTCGCTGATGGGTGGGTCCGGCACAGGCACTGAGACATCGCTTGCATCCAAGCTAACTGTTGGAGGATCCACCTGGTACAACTGTTCAAAATACTCAGCCCAACGTTCACGAATCCCAACATGATATATTTGATATTACATTAATTATATTCTTCATTGTTTTCATCCATGAAAATTCTTTTATCTTTATTTAGTTGGGTATCTTTTTGTGTTTTATAACTACTTGTTGGAGTTACATCCCTCAGTGGTGTAGGTAAGGACCACGTTATTGGGGAATCTTGAGTTCTTTTTGGTAATGGCTTTTCTATTGATTTTGCTGTGGTTAATTCATCTTTCTGTGAGTTTTCTCTTGTTATGTTTTCCTCACCTCTTTGGTCTTTGTGTGATTTATCGTGTTTGGGGTTTGTTGGGGTTCTTTGCCCTAATGTTATATTCTGGGATTGGCTTAAGGTCTGGGCATATGATTGTGTTTTTGTGAGTTCTGTTGTTTGCATGTTTGGATGTTCTGTTGTTTGTATGTTTGCATGTTGTTTGTATGTTCGCATGTTCTGTTGCTTGTATATTTGCATGTTCTGTTGTTTGTAGGTTTGCATGTTCTGTTGTTTGTATGTTTGTGTATTTCTTTGTTGGGTGTTTGTGTGATTTGTGTTTTGAATGTTTGTTGGGTTTTGTGCAAGGGCTCTAAACGTTAAAGCTTCTTCTTTCTGAAGAGGCTTTAACTCTTGAAACTTTTTTTTTATTTCCAAATCGTAAGGCATTATGTTTTTTGTGTTTATGTTCTGGGCCTCTCTATGTATTTTGCATGAGCTTGTGTTTGGTGGGTGGTCCTCATGACAATAAAAGCAGTAGTCTTTGTTGGGGCAGTCTTTAAAGTTATGGTTAAACTGACTGCATTTACTGCATCTTTGTTTGTTTTTACACGTCATGATCCCATGTCCATACATCAGACACTTGAAACATTTTGGTATGGGGAAAGTTATGATGAACTGAGTAAGATGTATGGCCTATTGCTACCTTCTCTGGTAGTCTGCCTTTAAAAGTCAATCTTAGGGACTTGGTTGGAATCCACTTATTTTCATTTTCTTTGTCTCTGTTACTCTTTTTGATTCTTGTGACTTCTACTATTTCAATGTTATTTCCACCTATTATTCTTATTTTCTCTGCTATTTCATCTGGGGTTAGATCTATTTCCACTGGGAAGATTGTGCCATATGAGCATCCTATGTTTCTGCTTGATACCGGCTGTTTGCATTTAATTTCCCAGTCTCCCAGTTTTTTTATTTGATTTAAAGGTTTTAATTTTGAAATATGTACCTCAAACCTTATGGCCTTCCCTGTTCCTAAGACTCTGAGGGAATCTTCAATTATATATTTTTGGAAATCTGATTTGTTTAGTGCATTTGTCAGTTTTATGGGATTGTTGAAATTCGAGGCTTCAGATTGATCACTTAAATTAATAAGAACTACATTTTGATTTTCTTGCCTGTGCATTGGTGTGTTATCAGTTGTGCTCGCGTTGTGATCCGTGGAGTTTCTGCCGGTTTCGTTTTTCTGGGGGTGTTTGGGGTGCGGGTCTTCCTCGCTGTCGCTATTCTCTCGTGGTCTTCTGTTCGATTGAGAATCGTAGTTCATATCACTTTTGCCAGGGTATTCTCCTGGATCTGGATTGAGTATTGTGTCCATTAGATTGTATTATGTACACTGCACTCAAGAAATTTGCAAGCACCGTTAGATGTTTACTCTATCAAGGTACAAAACCAAATCCCCAAAATAGATATTTGTTTATCACGAATAAAAACAAAACATACAAAATTAAAACAACATCTATATAAAATAAAAATGGAGACAGACCCAACTTGCCGATGGTGCCAACATGAAGCAGAAACCATAGAACACCTAACACTTCAATGCCCAAGATTTAACTCGTATAGAATGAAATTATATGAATCATTAAAAAGAATTAATATAAATAATCCAATTATGTCTCTTATAATAACAGGTGAAGAATATTCATCAGCTAAGAAATACTACATATTAAGACATTTCAAGATCTTCCTACAAAGATCAAAAATAATAGACATAATATAAAAACTCCAATTAACAAAGAAGAACCAAGCATCAAAGATCCAGGGAATATAGACTTCAAAAGTCTAAAACCCTATAAAAGAAGAAGAAGAAGAATATACTCGTGTAGCTCAGCAGAGCTCCGTATTTTATTCACCTTTTCCCCTCAAATGGAGCAACCAAACATATAAAACAATATGAAATAAATATGTTTATATTTGTGCTAATGTATTTTGTAACGTTCATGTTCAACAGGTGTTTTTGGAAGTCTTGCTGAACTTAATCTCCGTGTGTGTCTTCATTGCAGAAGATTATCAGTTGTGAGTACAGATATTACTTTGTATTTTTATGCACTAATGTAAATTTTCGTATTACAGAATAGAATCACATGCCACATGATAAATTTTTTTTCTTTTTTTTATGAACTAATCCATCCTTTTCAGTCGCGTCTTTGAGGTCTGCCTACCTATTGGAGAAAGTGCCTTCCAAATTATTGAACTGTTGAATGTGTGCTTCCTGGGCCTATTCTTAAGAGTGAGTAGTTACCCTTTATGATTGATATTGTTTGCATTCAACATTCCCCTCTTCTGTTAGCAGTATATATGTAGATTTCAAATAACAGTGAAAATTGTTTAATCTTGTTAACAAATTTTCAGTAAGTATGTAAGAACAGTTTTCATACATATACTTCAAAGTATGTACAAGTTCCTTAAGGCAAAATCAGTACTTGCTTTGTATTAAATATGATGATGAGCATGATCCACTTATATTTCCAGATGGTGTTAGCCCCAAACATGAGGGCTTTTCTGTCCTGTAAATACACCATTGTAGATTATTACACCATACCACTAGTCATCTTTGGAATGATTCTTGGAAGGACTTTCATTGGTATGTTTGGACTTTAAGTATGTAGTTGAAGAGAATAAATAGTTATAATTGTTAAATATAGTAGTGTGCCTATACTGACAAGATTTTTGTATAAACACTCTCTATACGAATGACCCTAATGATATATGTGGTAAGGGTTGCATTAATACCAACCCTTGCCACAATGGCAGATATTGAAAGTAAACTGGCTGACAGGCTTTGATAAAAAATACAGGTATTCACATGGTGCGGATTGTCTTTGTAATGAAGATTGAAGAAGTGGGAGGTGATGCTGAGACGTCCCATAGGTTTGTCATCATAAAGTACCTGTCCAGGATTCTAGCTTGTTGGTTTATGGTGGCTGGGTTCATACATTTTGTAAGTAAGGATATGAATACTTTTGTAGAACAAGTCATTTTAGTTTTTGGTATATCTGATATCAATACACATACTGCAGAAATATAGAAGAAATTTGCATAAACAGCTACATGCGTGTAAGCAACACACATGAACAAATTGCAGGTTGAGAGTCATGGCAACCTTTTTGGATTGGAGAAACCCCATGACGCACTATGGAACCTGGCTCTACTTCACAATAACAGCAACTGCTATCGGCTATGGTGATGTCCCATGCAAGACAATAGTGACCAGAATTTTTCTCACCTTATTCTTACCCATTGTTTTGGTAGGTTAGATGACTCCTCTTCGCATTTCATAAAAATATAATGCAAGTAAATTATTTTATATGTTTTATGGAGTTGTTAATAGAATATATTGTGTTGAAGAGAACACAGGATGCTCTCTTATTTGATTCATTATTTTAGGCACTGTATGGAAAGTACGTACCAAACTTAGTACTGAGGATAATTTCCACAGTTGTTCCAAAATTTAAACCATATAGGCCGATGTTGTCTGGCAGGATAGTGTCTACGTAGTTTTCTTTCTGTTTCTTTATTCAATATTAATGTGATATAAACTGAAAATCCTGCATACTGGCAGCGGCATCGCAGGTGGTGTTTCTGTAGGTGTTACGTGAGTTGCCTACTTAATATCTTCCCCGGTATTTCACTAATGGTAGACTAAATGACACTGATAGTTCCTGACATCTACTTTACTTCATTTCTTGTGAATTGGAACATTACTTGTTCTCCATTTTAGTGGCCACTTAATTAGGCTGATGAAAACTGTTATTAAATAATGTGGCAAGTGGCTGAGATCATTCGTCATCACATCTGTGGAGCATGCGTGGACTTGGGTCATCTCGACCTACAACTTTTATTTCCTTGAGGTCCTTTAGCAATCGCGATACTTCTGGACGTAATGTTCAGGATGGTTAATTTCTCCATTATTAGTGCAGGAAGTGTTGGTGGTCAACAATGAGGGTCAGGTACTTGCATCTTTTGAGCAGTGTTTTACTAGTGCCTCTGTACTGAGGCACACTCTCTCTCTCTCTCTCTCTCTCTCTCTCTCTCTCTCTCTCTCTCTCTCTCTCTCTCTCTTATCTCTCTCTCTCTCTTATCTCTCTCTCTCTCTCTCTCTCTCTTATCTCTCTCTCTCTCTCTTATCTCTCTTCTCTCTCTCTCTCTTATCTCTCTCTCTCTCTCTCTTATCTCTCTCTCTCTCTCATCTCTCTCTCTCTCTCTCATCTCTCTCTCTCTCCCCTTCTCCTCTTCCTCTCTCTCTCTCTTATCTCTCTCTCTCTCTCTTATCTCTCTCTCTCTCTCTTATCTCTCTCTCTCTCTCTCTCTTTCTCTCTCTCTCTCTCTCTCTCTCTCTCTCTCTTCTCTCTCTCTCTTTCTCTGTCTCTCTCTCTCTCTCTCTCTCTCTCATCTACTATTCATCAATATTCTAAGCTCGTGCTCTCTCTCTTGCTCTTTCTTCCTCGCCGATGTGTCTCATTCTCCCTTCCCCCCTTTTTACAAAAGAGTAATTTATTGGTTACGGAGAAGGTAAATGTAAAGAATTTTAGCTTTATGCTCTCCTACTTTTTTCAAGTTAATTTTTCTTTTTTTGCAAAGTTCCAAGACTCACAAATGCTTTTTCTTATTTTCTTCCTATTCGAGCTTCCCTCTACTGTTCTTTATGACAGCATCAGGAGAGAAGGGCTGTTTGATGGCCTTGTATGGATAGAATGTAAGTATTTGTGCAAATATTTCAGTTTTGGTTATGATTCTGCAAGTTTTTGTTAAGGGACGTTTTTTCATTAAGTAATGTTATTTTTCACACTCTTTTTCTATTTTATCTTACAGAAAGCGACAGCGAAAGGAAGGTCCAGATTCTAAAAGTATGTTTTTTTCTTCATGATGTCTGAATAATTTTGATTTGTACGTTTTTTGTTTTAAAGGACAGTAAATTAAGGACGTCAGTTATACTTGATTTTTAAAATTAATAGAGTATGAATACTTACTAAACTCGTATTTTCTCTACAGGACCTCATGCTGTGCTTCTGATCTGCCTGCAAGAAGACAAATGACAGAAGTGAGGATTTGTTGTCCTCTGAGAATGATTTTCTGAATCATACTTGGTAAGCCTTAGTTGTTCTTTTAAGGATATCTATGATGTGTTTCCATATATCCTGAAGATATTGGGTAGTGGTCTGCATTGATTTGTTTCCAATCCCATTCTTTTCTCTTCTTGCCAAGACACAAGACGAGCTGAGTTCTCTTGATTTGTCGCGGGCATGTAGTGTCTTCATCATGGCAAACCAGGTTCACAGCCATTGGACCGAGAAACCTTGCCCGCCTCTGAGGTCCTATTGTGTTCAGCATCTCACCTCCACAGGATCATCATCATTGGACCACTCGACTACCTGAGGAAAGAATGGGTCGACTACGGAGATCCCAGAAATTTATTTGCAGCTGTGAGTAATGTCAGGCTTTTGATGGATGCATATATGCCTCATGGTCGCCTCCGAATTAGATTCATTCTCTTACTCATCTATTACCCGAGTGAGAGGTCATCTAGACATATGCTGAAACATGTGCATCTATGATTTGTTCATTTTTCATTAACTTTGATGTTGCTATGCTTTTTTATTTTTTTCCATTTCAAATTGTATGTCTTTGCTGTACTAACTGTGGACAAAATATATTAAATTATTTGTGCAGGGTTATCCGTGGGCCAAAGAACCGAAAGGTCGTGAAACTGGGCCTCTGCAGAGTGCGTCCTTCTCTGTGCTGAACCTGACCAGAGAAACTGGGTTCAAGATTCGACTTCGCATTCGAATGCTGAAAACGACTCGAGTCGTTAGTCCGCCCAGGAATAGGTGGGCTATGAGTGAGTACAAATATCTTCAGGGAAACTGATGTTAAAATTATTTAAAAAAAATATGTTACCAGAAGGGAAGGGCATTGGATTCTTGTTTTATCATCTAAAACTGTTTTACAGTGTATGACCCATGGACCCGGGTAATGCAACTTCTGTCACCATATACTGATGGGCCGATGACACATCAGTGACACTTGCATGGGGGTAGACAGAAAAATTCCCTGCACTCTTCACTCCTTTGCATTTTGTAGGTTTCTTTTGAAGTGTCTTCTACAGTATTTTTTCATATCAATGGTATATGTGTATTGCTGATTTTTTTATTTCCTTTCTATTATCTTTTACCAAAATAAAGTATTATAATTATTTGTTTTTAGCTATGGCAGGTTCGATGTCCAGTTTCGCATGCACACTCATGCAAGGCGGACTAAATCGCCAAATCCCTTGTGGAACAAGGGTAGGACAGTGTTTCCCGTTTTCAGTATTTCTGATAACGGTAAGATGAAGTGATATTTCAATATAATAACAATATCAAGAATTGGCAGTTGGTAAGTTCGTATTTTCTCATGACGTTTCTCTCCTCAGTTATATGGGGTTCAAGTACAATACTAGATCCTGTAGATGAAGGATGAGGGAATTTCACAGCAGAGGAAATAAAGAAGTCTTTCGCAATCCCTGCAAGCAATATGCTATGCAGAGGCTTTCAAATGTTTCTACATCAATATGCCAAATTACATCCGCGACATGACCTCCCTTTGAAGTTCTTGGGGGAGGCCTCTCAGTCCATACCCATCAGTTAGAAATTTGGCATTTGGCTTAACCTGCACAGCCATTCAATGCCCCTGCATCATTCTCACACGGGTGCCATTGTGGTGGCCTCACAAGTATTTTGTAAGAGTGCCTACCTACAAGTTGAATCTGAGGCAGCATTTCCCAGATTCGAACTTCGTGCAAGGCCAGGCAGGAAACACGCCAAAACAGTTTTGATATTGATTCCCTTCCCCCCTCCGAGAGTTTTCTATATTCTCCCTTTATATCTCTTATTCCTTTACGTTTTCCCACTCCTACCCCCTCCCCTCCCTCCCAGTCAAAATCACATCTGTGGAGCATGCGTGGACTTGGGTCATCTCGACCTACAACTTTTATTTCCTTGAGGTCCTTTAGCAATCGCGATACTTCTGGACGTAATGTTCAGGATGGTTAATTTCTCCATTATTAGTGCAGGAAGTGTTGGTGGTCAACAATGAGGGTCAGGTACTTGCATCTTTGAGCAGTGTTTTACTATGCTCTGTACTGAGGAACTCTCTCCCTCTCCTCTCTCTCTTCTCTCTCTATCTCTCTCTCTCCCCCCTCCTCCCCCTCTTCTCTCTCTCTCTCTCTCCTCTCTCTCTCTCTATCTCTCTCTCTTCTCTTATCTCTCTCTCTTCTCTTATCTCTCTCTTCTCACTCTCTCTCTCTATCTCCTCTCTCTCTCTCTCTCTCTCTATCTCTCTCTCTCTCTCTCCCTCTCTCTCTCTCTCTTCTCCTCTCTCTCTCTTATCTCTCTCTCCCTCCCTCCTCTCTTCTCTCTCTCTCTCTCTTCTCTCTCTCTCTCTCTCTCTCTCTCTCTCTCTCTCTCTCTCTCTCTCTCTCTCTCTCTCTCTCTCTCATCTATCTATTCATCAATATATCTAAAGCTCGTGCTCTCTCTCTTGCTCTTTCTTCCTCGCCGAATGTGTCTCATTCTCCCTTCCTCCCTTTTTTTAACAATAGAGTAAATTTATTTGGTTACGGTAGAAGGTAAATGTAAATGAATTTTAGCATTTATGCTCTCCATAACTTTTTTTTCAAGTTAATTTTTCTTTTTTATTGCAAAAGTTCCAAGGACTCACAAAATGCTTTTTCTTATTTTCTTTCTATTCAGAGCTTCCATACTGTTCTTTGTGCCACGGCAGTCAGGATGAGGAAGGGCTGTTCGATGGCCCTTGTAAATGTGATGAGAATGGTAAGTATTTGTGCATCAATATTTCCAGTTTTGGTTATGATTCTGCAAGTTTGTTGTTAAAAGGGACGTTTCCCATTAAGTAATGTTATTTTTCAACACTCTTTTGCTATCTTTTATCTTTACAGGAAAGCGACAGCCGAAAGTGAAGGTCCAGGATTCTAAAAAGTATGTTTTTTCTTCTTCATAGAATTGTCTGGAATAATTTTGATTTGTACGTTTTTTGTTTTAAAGGACAGTAAATTAAGACGTCAGTTATACTTGATTTTTAAAATTAACTAGAGTATGAATACTTACTAAACTCGTATTTTCTCTACAGGACCTCATGCTGTGCTTCTGATGCTGGACCTGCAAGAAGACAAATGACAGAAGTTGAGGATTTTGTTGGCTCCTCTGAGAAAGATTTTGCTGAATTCATACTGGTAAGGCCTTAGTTGGTTCTTAATAAGCATATCTATGATTGTGTTTCATATATCCTGAAGATATTGTTAGTGGTCTGCAATTGATTTGTTTCCACATCCCATTCATTTTTCTCTTCTTGCCAAGACACAAGACGAGCTGAGTTCTCTTGATTTGCGCGGCCATGTAGTCGTCTTCATCATGGCCAATCCAGGTTCACCAGCCATTGGACTCGAGAACCTATGCCAGCCTCTGAGGTCCTATTGTGTCCAGCCCTCTCACCTCCACAGGATCATCATCATTGGACCACTCGACTACCTGAGGAAAGAATGGGTCGAGCTACGGAGAATCCCAGAAATTTATTTTGCAGCTGTGAGTAATTCAGCAGCTTTTGATGGATGCATAAGTAATGCCTCATGGTTCGCCTTCTGCATAATTTAGATTCATTCTCTTTACTCATACTAGTTCCTGAGTGGAGAGGTCAATCTAGACATATGCATGAAAACATGTGCATCTTATGAGGTTTGTCATTATTCATTAACTTTGACGTTGCTATGCTTTTTTATTTTTTTTCCATTTTCAAATTGTATGTCTTTGCTGTACTAACTGTGGAGCAAAATAGATTAAAATTATTTTGTGCAGGGTTATCCGTGGGCCAAAGAAACCCGAAAGGTCGTGAAACTGGCCTCTTGCCAGATGTGCGTCCTCCTCTGTGCTGAACCTGAACCAGAGAAACTGGGTTCAAGATTCGACTTCGCATTCGAAATGCTGAAGACGACTTCGAGTCGGTTAGTCCGCACCAGGAATATGGTGGCTATGAGTGAGTACAATTGATTCTTCAGGGAAACTGATGTTAGAAATTATTTTTAAAAAAATAATGTTAACCCAGAAGGGAAGGTACATTGATTCTTGTTTTATCATCTAAAACTGTTTTACAGTGTATGACCCAATGGACGGATAATGCAACTTCTGTCAGCCATATTACTGATGGGCCGATGACACCAGTCAGTGACACCCTTGCAGTGGCGGTAGGACAGACAATTCCTCCTGCACTCTTTCACTCCTTTGCATATTTGGTAGGGTTCTTTTGAAGTGTCTTCTACAGTAATTTTTTTCAATATCAGTGGTATATGTGTATTGCTGATTTTTTTATATTTACCTTTCTATTATCTTTTACCCAAAATAAATGTATTATTAATTATTTGATTTATAGAACTATGGCAGGTCAGATGTCCTCAGTTTCGCATGCACACTCATGCAAGGCGGACTATCGCCCAAATCCCTTGTGGAACAAGGGTAAGACAGTGTTCTGTTTTCAGTATTTCTTGATAACGGTAAGATGCAAGTGATATTTCTAATATAATAACTAATATCAAGGAATTGGCAGTTGGTAAGTTCGTATTTTCTCATTGACTGTTTTCTCTCCTCAGTTATGATGAGGTTCAAGTACGACTACTAGATCCTGTAGATCTGAAGGATGAGGGAATCCACAGCAGAGGAACATATGAAGAAGTCTTTCGCAATGCCCTGCATAGCAATATGCTATGCAGAGGCTGCCAAATGTCCTACATCAATAATGCCAAGATTACATCCGCAGACATGACCTCCCTTTGAAGTTCTTGGGGGAGGCCTTCTCAGTCCCTACCCCATCAGTGTTAGAAATGTTGGCATTTTGGCTTAACCTGGTCACAGGCCATTCAAATTGCTCTGCACATTCTCACACGTGTGCCAATTGTGGTGGGCCTCACAATGTATTTTGTAAGAGCTGCCCTACCTACAAGTTTGAATCTGAGGCAGCAGTTCCCAGATTCGAACTTCGTGCAAGGCCAGGCAGGAAACACGCCAACAACGTTTTGATATTGATTTCCCTTCTCTCCGAGATGTTTCTATATCTCCCTTTATATCTCTTATTCCTTACGTTCCCACTTCTACCCCCTCCCTCTCCCAGTCAAAATCTTTAACCATTCTAAATCCAGACACTCCAATCTCTACCTCTCATCGCCTACCCACCACAATAGACAATCTAGGTGATCCACCCCATCTTTTAGCACATCCTCCCCTACACCTACCTCTTCCTCTGTACCTCAGACGTCTGCCCCCTCTTCTGAAAAGTGTTTCTTATGAGGGGAAGACCTCCCCAATCAACTCCCTTTCAGATACCCATGGGGACATTTCAGACTTTCTAATCACGGCCCCAAAAACATGTCCAGCCATCATCTACACACCAATCTGTTATCATTCCCTCTACACTTAAAGCAACTGCCGACATCCATCCTCCCCTTATCTTGTTCCCCTACACCCCTTCCTCCCACTCCCTCTCAACACCCCCCCGCCCTGCTCCATTTAAATTAACCACCCTTCCTTCCCTGTCATTCCTTCTGCTCCCTTATGGACACAAGTAACTCCATTTTGTCACAGTGCCCTTCCCAGACCCTCCTTTTTCTGGTACTTCCCCATATCCTTTGTCTCATTTCCCGAGTCTTGTTCTACTTCTCCCAACACCCATTTTTATCCTATCACTTGTATGTTTCAAGATACCTCTTCTACACCGAAATACTCGCAGTTTCTGTTCTCACAGACCTGTAACCTCTTTTTGATCTAATCGCCCCTAACAGCCCCTTTTCTCTTTGGCTAATTCCTGCCTTACCCCATTTCCTCACCCTCTTCACACCTAAAAGGATGAGTCCCAACTTCTTGTGGCATAATCTGTTGAGAGTTAAAGGAAAATAAGATATACTTGTGTCTTATTTTATTATATCAGTGTCCATTATATAGATAAAACATTATCAATTCTAAATAATACTTACTCAACAGCCTCATGCAATGTCATGCTTTCAAAAGAATCGGACAAACAGGTAGTGCAGATAAGGGAGCTTCTGCCAAAGTTGTACTCTTCCTCCCATGTCAAGTCATGGGTCTGCTGGAAATACAGCATTTGGTTAAGTGACACAAGTTTCAAACTTCGCTAACCCAATGTATCAATAGCCCTTAGGAAACTTGATTACTAACAAAAACACCAATGAACTTAGATTAATGGATGTACGTACATTGTCCATATCTTTAACCATATCTTTCAAAATCAGGTTTGCCAGTAATGTGGAGAACCCAGGGACGAGGCATGAATAGCCCATCAGTTTAAGATTAAACTCTGCATAGCAGAAGATGCTCACCTCGCCGTCTTCTGCTCTTGGCTGGTACACCTCATCAAAGAGTTTCTGTAAATTACAAATCTAACATATGAATCTAAACTATTCAAGTAAATCAACAATATCAAATGAACTGTCTCACTGGTACCAACTGGTATGTGAAAGCAACCTTGCTTTTGCACTGAAGCAATTCCAGGAGGACTGGGGAAGTTCTAGATCTGGAGACTTCTAATGCTGAGGTGATGTTTTGGAAGTCTTCCCCTTCCTGGTCTTTGCTATTTTGGTTTGAGAGGAAAATGCATGCCTGGGCTTTATCGATCTGGAAAGGAAATGGTAAGTTCAAGTCCTTTACGTAAGAGTCTTTACGCTAGACCACACTATGAAAAAATACTAATAAATCAAAATTGCATAGAAAGGGTTCAATCTTCCTTCAAGTCTGAACAGGAGTAAAGTAACATGATTACCGCAGCAAGTTCTCGACCATCTTGAACCAGGCCTTGGACAGGATGCAAGGCATGGAGTGGTGATTCACCATCCTCACACGGAGTACAACTGCAATTTTGTTCAATTAAATACAAAAGATATGGTGTCACATTAATCAACAATGACACTATGCATTAAATATGCCTCAATTCAGAGCAAGAAATTACAAAGTGTATGAAGTTGCTGGTGAAAGGAGAAAACATTAGGGCCGGATTCACTTAACACTCTCTCAGGATCGCACCTTAGGCTGCGGCAGTAAGGTGTTCATACAACATCCAGAGTGGGGGCCGATTGCTGATCACTAGTAGCATTGCAGATTGAACACAAAGAGCATTCAATCCCAACCTTCCTAAACGCTGTACTCTTTCTACATTTTTGGATTGGACATTTAATTTGCTAAGAAACATACTTCCGAGTGATACCAGATTAAAAGAAATCAGTGAAGTGAGGGAGTCGTCAATGCAGCTTTTATAATGGGAATCGCCCTGTGAAGCACCACCGGAAGTCTTTATCAAGTAGGTGAAGAGTTAGTGTGTATAAAGCACAATATACTTGCCCAGAAAGACCAGGTCAGCATCCCTGTGTATCCCTGTCATTATAAAAGTGCGGATCTTCTGAGTGTTCAGGTAGCCACAAAACACAATATGCCTGATGAGAGGTAATTAGGGAAAAATATTAAGAAAGAAAAAGAAAAAAAAAACAGTAAAGAAATAAAAAGGGGAGCTTGAAGACAAAGGCAACTCGGCTCCCTCTCAGACTTCCTTTCTACTCCATTTCTTACAGTGCTTTGCTCTTTTTTATCTGCAGGATTTTCAGTTTATATCACATTAATATTGAATAAAGAAACAGGAAGAAAACTACGTAGACACTAACCTGCCAGACAATATCGGCCTATATGGTTTAAATTTTGGAACAACTGTGGAAATTATCCTCAGTACTAAGTTTGGTACGTACTTTCCATACAGTGCCTAAAATAAAGAATCAAATAAGAGAGCATCCTGTGTTCTCTTCAACACAATATATTCTTTTAACCAAACAACATATAAAACAATATGAAATAAATATATGTTTATATTTGTGCTAATGTATTTTGTAACGTTCATGTTCAACAGGTGTTTTTGGAAGTCTTGCTGAACTTTATCTCTGTGTGTGTCTTCATTGCAGAAGATTATCAGTTGTGAGTACAGATATTACTTTGTATTTTTATGCACTAATGTAAATTTTCGTATTACAGAATAGAATCACATGCCACATGATAAATTTAATATAAAAAAATTTAACATATAAAATAATTTACTTGCATTATATTTTTATGAAATGCGAAGAGGAGTCATCTAACCTACCAAAACAATGGGTAAGAATAAGGTGAGAAAAATTCTGGTCACTATTGTCTTGCATGGGACATCACCATAGCCGATAGCAGTTGCTGTTATTGTGGTGAAGTAGAGCCAGGTTCCATAATGCAAGTCATGGAGTTTCTCCACTTCTAACAGTTGTCATGACTCTCAGCCTGCAATTTGTTCATGTGTGCTGCTTACATGCATGTAGCTGTTTATGCAAATTTCTTCTATATTTCTGCAGTATGTGTATTGATATCAGATATACCAAAAACTAAAATGACTTGTTCTACAAAAGTATTCATATCCTTACTTACAAAGTATATGAATCCAGCCACCATAAACCAACCAGCTAGAATCCTGGACAGGTACTTTATGATGACAAACATATGGGGGGACGTCTCAGCATCACCTCCCACTTCTTCAAACTTCATTATAAAAATGATCCGCACCAAGTGAATACCTGTATTTTTTATCAAAGCCTGTCAGCCACAGTTTACTTTCAATATCTGCCATTGTGGCAAGGGTTGGTATTAATGCAACCCTTACCACATATATCATTAGGGTCATTCGTATAGAGAGTGTTTATACAAAAATCTTGTCAGTATAGGCACACTACTATATTTAACAATTATAACTATTTATTCTCTTCAACTACATACTTTAAAGTCCAAACATACCAATGAAAGTCCTTCCAAGAATCATTCCAAAGATGACTAGTGGTATGGTGTAATAATCTACAATGGTGTATTTACAGGACAGAAAAGCCCTCATGTTTGGGGCTAACACCATCTGGAAATATAAGTGGATCATGCTCGTCATCATCATATTTAATACAAAGCAAGTACTGATTTTGCCTTAAGGAACTTGTACATACTTTGAAGTATATGTATGAAAACTGCTCTTACATACTTACTGAAAATTTGTTAACAAGATTAAACAATTTTCACTGTTATTTGAAATCTACATATATACTGCTAACAGAAGAGGGGAATGTTGAATGCAAACAATATCAATCATAAAGGGTAACTACTCACTCTTAAGAATAGGCCCAGGAAGCACACATTCAACAGTTCAATAATTTGGAAGGCACTTTCTCCAATAGGTAGGCAGACCTCAAAGACGCGACTGAAAAGGATGGATTAGTTCATAAAAAAAAGAAAAAAAAAAATATCATGTGGCATGTGATTCTATTCTGTAATACGAAAATTTACATTAGTGCATAAAAATACAAAGTAATATCTGTACTCACAACTGATAATCTTCTGCAATGAAGACACACACGGAGATTAAGTTCAGCAAGACTTCCAAAAACACCTGTTGAACATGAACGTTACAAAATACATTAGCACAAATATAAACATATTTATTTCATATTGTTTTATATGTTGTTTGGTTGCTCCATTTGAGGGGAAAAGGTGAATAAAATACGGAGCTCTGCTGAGCTACACGAGTATATTATTCTTCTTTTCTTTTATAGGGTTTTAGACTTTTGAAGTCTATATTCCCTGGATCTTTGATTCTTGGTTCTTCTTTGTTGATTGGAGTTTTTATATTATGTCTATTATTTTTGATCTTTGTAGGAAGATCTTGAAATGTCTTAATATGTAGTATTTCTTAGCTGATGAATATTCTTCGCCTGTTATTATAAGAGACATAATTGGATTATTTATATTAATTCTTTTTAATGATTCATATAATTTCATTCTATACGAGTTAAATCTTGGGCATTGAAGTGTTAGGTGTTCTATGGTTTCTGCTTCATGTTGGCACCATCTGCAAGTTGGGTCTGTCTCCATTTTTATTTTATATAGATGTTGTTTTAATCTTGTATGATTTGTTTTTATTTGTGATAAACAAACATCTATTTTTCTGTTTTTTTGATCTTGACCATTCATTTGGTTTGTTATCTTTGATATAATAGTTTTTTGTGTTTAGAATTTCAATCCACTGTTCTTCCCATGTTTTTCTGTTCTTATTTTTTATCTCTTTTATTAGATTGTTAATGTCTTTTGTTATGGCTGTGGAATTTATTAATTCATGTGCTTTTTTGGCAGCTTGATCTGCTATTTCATTGCCTCTAATGCCTTTATGTGACGGTATCCATTGTAATATGATATTCTGTTTTTATTTTGCTAATGTGAGTATTGATTGTTGTATTTCGTATGTGATTTGTTTGTATGTTTTGGGTCTGTGATTTACTATTAATTGTAGTGCTGAAAAAGAGTCTGTGAAGATTACCGAGTTTGCTATTTTGTTATTTTGAATGTAATGTAATCCTTGTTTTATTGCAAATAACTCTGCTTCGGTTATATCTGTGCATTTTGGTAGCTTCCAGATTGTTGTAATGTTAACATTTTGGATAAATATTGCTGCTGAGACTGAATTTGGCTCTTTTATTTTTGATCCATCTGTGAAAATTTTTTGTTGTTGCCTATATGTTATATTTTCTAACATCTGAAACTGTTTTTTAATTATCTGTTCTGAAAGGTCTTTTGATGTACCATTTATAAATTGAGTTCTTACATGTGAGATATCATACCATGGTGGTACTGGGGTGATGTTCTGTACTATATTTGTTATATTTATTTTTAAATGTTTACAGGTTTCAATGGCTCTGTAAGTTAACAATTTTTTATCTTTGTTTAGATTATATTCTTTGATATTATTTATTACTATTTGCTTTATTGGTGTGTTATCTGGTTTCTCCAATATTTTTGCTAGTTGTATACATTCTATTTCCTTTTTTCCTATTTCTATTGGTATTTTGTTAGTTAATGCTTGAAGGGATATTATTGGGGTGGATCTAAAGCAACCTGTTGCTATCCTTAGTGCTAGATTTTGTACTGTTTCTAGTTTTTTTAATTCTGTATTTTTTTGCATTTCCATAAACTGATATACCATACTCTATTTTAGGTTTGATGTATACATTATAAAATTTTAACAGTGTTTCCTTTTTTGCACCCCATGTGTATGAGGATAGTTTTTTCATGATATCAATCCTCTTTAAACATGAACAGTACGAGGAATTTTTTTTTTCAATGATACACAAATACAAATGATGAAATGTATTTTTGTGATGCAGGTTGATTTCAAAAGAAGTACCGCATGAAAAAGCAAAATGTTTCGATGATACGACAGAAGAAAGTTTGCTGCTGAGAAAATAAATGTAGTCGATTTAAACATGAGCAGTACGAGGAATTTTTTTTTTTGCGATGATACACAAATACAAACGATGAAAGGTATTTTGATGATACAGGTTTATTGAATTTGCAGTACAGAAACAAAAAAAAATGTTTTGATACAAGAGAGTAAAGTTTGCTGCTGAAAGAAAAGTAGTCAATCTGAATATGAGAAATACAATTTTTTTTTTCGATAATACACAAATACAAAGGATGAAAGATGTTTTGATGATGCAGGTTGATTTCAAATTCAGTACCACATAAAAAAAAAAAATGTTTTGATGATACGAGAGAATAAAGTTTGTTTCTGGGAAAAAAAAAACTATTCAATCTAAACATTAGTAGTACGAGATTTTTTTTTTTTTTTCGATGATACACAAATACAAATGATGAAAGGTATTTTGGTGATACGAATTGATCTAAAGATGAGCAGCACAGAAAAAAAAAAGTTTCAATGATAGGAGAGAAGAAAGTTTGATGCTGAAAAAAAGTAGTCAATCTAAATATGATTAATATGATTCTTTTTCTTGATGATACACAAATTCAAACGATGAAATGCATTTTGATGATGCTGGTTGATCTAAAAATGAGCAGCACAGAAAAAAAAAGAAAATTCGATGATACACGAGAAGAAAATTTGCTGTTGAAAAAAAATTGTCGATCTAAATATGATCAGCACAAACTTTTTTTTTTTTTTTCGACGATTCACAAATACAAATGAAATGAGTTTAAGTTTGGTTTGGATTCCATTTGATACAATGGATATTCTTGGTGTGACATACTGTCTGCTTGATTTTGCTCACGTGTGTCAGCTGCTGCTGACTCGGCTGAACCGAGTCCTTGCCCGCCGTGGTGCCCAGCCACAGCAGTAACCTCCGGGCGACAGTTGCAACTTCTCGCGCCTGGGCGGGGCGCGAACCGCCGACCCCTCGGATGAGAGGCCGACACGTTACCACTGTACTAGCCCGGAGGCTAGTACAGTGGTAACGTAGAGCAGTAGAGAGAGAGAGAAAAAATGTTTTGATGATACGACCCCCCCAATCCCTTGCCCGTTGTTGTCGTGGGGGGGCTTAGGAGGCGGAGACTGGGACCCAATGATGGGGAACTCCCCAACCTTGGGACTCAGCCCTCGACTCAACTAATTTTGCATGGTCTTTATTTTCCTTCCCACTTTTCGTTTCTGTCCCTTCACCAAACCCTTCTGCTATCCACCTCCTAAGGTGTGAGAGCCGTGCTGAAAGGATGAAAGGCTGACTTTGTGCCAGTCCTGAACGGCCTGAGGGAGCCATGGGCACGGTATTCCCCTGATTTAGTATCTAGCCCTTACCCCTCAAGGAGACCCTGAGGGGTGGACTGTTTTTATCCCCAACATAATCCAGGCTTACCATGGCCAGTAATGAAAACTTATCCCCACTATTAGGGGCAATGAGGCTTGCCCCTTTATCAAATAGCCCCAACGATGTAAACCCACCAGATTCCCTGACCCCAGGCTCTCCTTTGACCACGGCTCCGAACACTGCAATAACTACCCCCTCATCAATACCTACTAGTACAGCAGCCAACAATCAACCCTTAAAGAACATTTCCACTCTCCCCCCCCCAATCCCTTGCCCGTTGTTGTCGTGGGGGGGCTTAGGAGGCGGAGACTGGGACCCAATGATGGGGAACTCCCCAACCTTGGACTCAGCCCTCGACTCAACTAATTTTGCATGTCTTTATTTCCTTCCCACTTTTCGTTTCTGTTCCTTCACCAAACCCTTCTGCTATCCACCTCCTAAGGTGTGAGAGCCGTGCTGAAAGGATGAAAGGCTGACTTTGTGCCAGTCCTGAACGGCCTGAGGGAGCCATGGGCACGGTATTCCCCTGATTTTTATCTAGCCCTTACCCCTCAAGGGGACCCTGAGGGGTGGACTGTTTTTATCCCCAACATAATCCAGGCTTACCATGGCCAGTAATGAAAACTTATCTCCACTATTAGGGGCAATGAGGCTTGCCCCTTTATAAAAAAGCCCCAACGATGTAAACCCACCCGATTCCCTGACCCCAGGCTCTCCTTTGACCACGGCTCCGAACACTGCAACAACTACCCCCTCATCAATGCCTACTAGTACAGTAGCCAACAACCAATCCTTAAGGAACATTTCCACTCTCCCAGCACGCTCAACTTCATCACCTCTATCCCCACAACCTCCAACATCAACCACCCCATCCTCCCTTATTAATACCTTACAGCCTTATTGCCCACCTCCCCATAACACTACCTCCCTCAACACTACTCCATCGTCACGCACCCGCCCTTCGACTACCCCTATCACTACAACAATATTGAATACCCTCTTCAGCGCAGCCAAATGGGACCGATTTTTCGTGATCCCTCCCACAGCTCCCTACTCTGACAACACCCTTCTCTTCCAACAATGTCTCCAAAACAAGTAGGTAAAGTCTCTTTCCGTAGCCGACCCGACCGCTCCCGTCTTGTCACAGTAACATCCGAAAACCAAGCTATAGCATTAACAAAACTAACAGACCTATATGGTAACCCCATCCTTGCAGAACCCCATCCAACCCTCAATACTTGCACCGGAACAGTTTCAATCTCCCCAGCAAATTGCCCAATCTATGACAAAGATTGGTCAGATTGTGGAGAAGACCTACTTGCCTGTCTCACAGACTATGATGCAACGTCAGTACAATGCTACTCCATTCCCCCCAGAGGTAATCGAAAGAAACCCACTAACATAGCCAAAATTACCTTCCGTAGACATGCCCTTCCCTTTAACGTCTATATAGGAGGAGAATCCCTCCCTGTTCGTCCATACCAACCTCCTCCACGTCAGTGCCAAATTTGTTGGTGTCTAGGACACCCAGCCAAACATTGCCGTTCCACAGCCAGATGCCCACTATGTGCCCAACCTGGCCATACCCGATCTAACTGCCCTGCACAATCACGCACATGTGCCAACTGTGGCGGCCCCCATAATGTATTTTATAGGGGCTGTCCCACCTATAAATTTGAGTCTGAGGTAGCAACTCTCAGATTCAAACTTGGACTCGCACTACGTGAAGGCAGAGAAGAAGCACGTCAACGTGGTTTCTCCCTTACTCCTTACTCCAGTAATACTGCTCATTCTACCAATTCTCCTAACCCCCCCCCCCTACATCTCACCCCCCCTCTTCTACCTCCTACCTTCCCCAGTCAAACTCTTTTGCCATCCTAATCCAGACACTCCAATCTCTACTACAGATACTTCAATCACCACTACAATCCCAACACCTTCCCCTCTCCCTCCTCGCACTACCCGTAACAGACAGAACAAACGTTCCACCCCCTCTTCCCCTACCACACAATCACCTCCACCTTCCTTTGCTCCTATGCTTGAGACACCAGTCCTCTCTTCCCCCCCTCACAAGAAATCCTTTATCCCCCAAAACTCCCGAACCAACTCCTTAGAAGAAACCATTGAAAATATTCAAGATTACCTAATGAAAACTGACACTCAACCTCCAAATCTTACAACTCCTGCTCCTTCCACACTCCAAGTAACTGCTGATATCCATCCTCCTCCTAACGATATCCCCCCTACACCCTATCCTCCTACCCCCTCCCAACACAGCCCCAACCCCCCCGACCCCAACCCCCGCCCACATTAACCCTCCCACCATCCCCTCTATCCCTTCCACTCCCTCCTTACGCACGTGAATCCCTTATGTAACTCATTAACTCTCATAAAGTCAATACACACCACCAGACACTCCAATCCCACACATCCTACTGCCGTGCCCACGTTTTGAAACAACTCGTACCTCTGCTTTCCCCCACCTATCCCCCCTTCACCGACCTCCCAACCTATCAGACATCCTTACAGAATCCCACACTTTTTGCTTCAACAACCTATTCTCTTTCCTCAAACGCATACATATTCTTCATCTAATCTAACTCCTTACCATACCCGACCCTAACCCTTTCACTCACCAATCCCTTTGCCCAGCTTAGACAACTAATCACTAACTCAACCACCCTTCCCTAACATTAACTATAGTGCTACATGACCTTAGATGTCTAGCACATTTATCTTGCTTTTAACCATTAACCATTTGATGATACGAGAGAATAAAGATTGCTGCTGAAAAAAATGTTGTCAATCTGAATGTGAGCAGTACGAGAATTTTTTTTTCGATGGTATACAAATAATGAAAGGTATCTGGATGATGCAGTTTATTTTGAGAAAAAAAAAAAAAAAAAAAAAAAGTTTCTATGATATGAGAGAATAAAGTTTGCTGTTGAAAAAAATGTAGTCAAACTAAATATGAGCAGTACGAGGAAACGCTTTTGATGATATACAAATTATGAAAGGTATTTTGATGGTGCAGGTTGATTTAAAAACAAGTACCACATGAAAGAAAAAGATGCTTCGATGATACGAGAGAAGAAAGTTTGCTGCAGAAAAAACTGTAGTCGATCTAAACATGAACAGCATATGATTTTTTTTTTTTTGATGATACATAAATACAAATGATGAAAGGTATTTTAATGATGCTGGTTGATTTCAAAATAAGCACCACATGCAAAAAAAAAAAAAAAAAAAAAAAAAAGATAATATGAGAGAATAAAGTTTGACGAATAACAAGTAGTCGTTCTGAACATGAACAGTACGAAAATTTTTGTTGATGATACACAATAAACGTTTCACGACACACACACACACACACACACACACACACACACACACAAAAAAAAAGTGATGATATGAGAGAAGAAAGTTTGTCGACGAAAAACAAGTAGTTGTTCTAAACATGAACAGTACGAATTTTTTTTTTCTATGATACACAAATACAAATGATGAAAGGCATTTTGATGATGCAGATTGATTTAACGAGCAGTACAGAAAAAAAAAAATGTTTCAATGATACAAGAGAATAAAGTTTGCTGCTAAAAAAAAAAAAAATGTAGTCGATCTAAATATGAGCAGTACGAGAATTTTTTTTCTCGATGATACACAAACACAAATGATGAAAGGTATTTTGGTGATGTAGAGTGATTTTAAAATAAGTACTGCATGAAAAAAAAAAAAAATGTTTTGATGATACGAGAGAATAAAGTTTGCTGCTGAAAAAAATGCAGTCAATCTAAATATGAGCAGTACGAGGAATTTTTTTTTGAAGATACATAAATACAAATGATGAAAGGTATTTTGATGGAAGTTGATTTCAAAATAAGCACCACATAAAAAAAAGATGTTTCGATGATACGAGAAAATAAAGTTTGTTGACGAATAACAAGTAGTCATTCTGAACATGAACAGTACGAGAATTTTTTCGATGATACACAAATACAAATGATGAAAGGCATTTTGATGATGCAGATTGATTTAACGAGCAGTGCAGAAAGAAATGTTTCGATGATTCAAGAGAATAAAGTTTGCTGCTGAAAAAATGTAGTCAGTCAATCTAAGTATGACCAGTACGAGGAAATTTTTCTGATGATATACAATTACAAATAATGAAAGGTATTTTGATGATGCAGGTTGATTTCAAAATAAGCACCACATGAAAAAACAAAAAAAATGTTTCGATGATACGAGAGAAGAAAGTTTGTCAACGAAAAAAAAAATAGTCGATCTAAATATGAGCAGCACGAGGAATTTTTTTTTTTTGGATGATACATAAATACAAATGATGAAAGGTATTTTGGTGATACGAAATGATCTAAAGATGAGCAGCACAGAAAAAAGAATTGTTTCGATGATATGAGAGAGGAAAGTTTGTTGCTGAAAAAGAGTAGTCAATCTAAATATGAGTAATATGATTTTTCTTTTTCCGATGATACACAAATACAAATGATGAAAGGTATTTTGATGATGCAGGTTGATTTAATGAGCCGTACAGAAAAAAAATATGTTTCGATGATACGAGAGAATAAAGTTTGCTGATGAAAAAAATGTAGTCAATCTAAGTAATAGCAGTGCGAGGATTTTTTTTTTTAATACACAAATACAAACGATGAAAGGCGGTTTGATGATGCAGGTTCATTTCAAAATAAGTACCACATGAAAAACAAACAATGTTTCGATGATACGAGAGAAAAAAGTTTGTCGACGAAAAAAAAAAGGTATTTTGATGATGCAGGTTGATGTCAAAATAAATATTACATAAAAAAAAAAAAAAAATGTAGTCAATCTAAATATGAGCAGTACGAGGAAATATTTTAATACACAAATACAAATGATGAAAGGTATTTTGATGATGCAGGTTGATATCAAAATAAGCACCACATAAAATAAAATAAAATGTTAAGATGATACGACAGAAGAAAGTTTGTTGACGAAAAACAAGTAGTTGTTCTAAACATGAGCAGTAAGGAATTTTATTTCGATGATACACAAATACAAAGGATGAAAGGTATTTTGATGATGCAGGTTTATTTAATTAGCAGTACAGAAAAAAAATGTTTCGATGATACAAGAGAGTAAAGTTTGCTGCTGAAAAAAAAAAAAAAAAATGCAGTCAATCTAAAAATGACCAGTAAGAGGAATTTTATTTCGATGATACACAAATACAAAGGATGAAATGTATTTTTGTGATGCAGGTTGATTTCAAAATAAGTACCACATGAAAAAGAAAAATGTTATGATGATACGACAGAAGAAAGTTTGCTGCTGAAAAAAGTGTAGTCGATTTAAACATGAGCAGTACGAGGATTTTTTTTTCGATGATACACAAATACAAATGATAAAATGTATGTTTCGATGATAAGGGAGAAGAAAGTTTCTGTTGAAAAAAAAATTAAAAAAAAAAAAAAAATTTTTATAAAAAAAAAAAAAAAAAAAAAATGCTTCGATGATGCAGGTTGATTTCAAATTAAGTACCACGTAAAAAATATTTTTTGATGATACAAGAGAAGAAAGTTTGTCGACGAAAAAAAGTAGTCGATGAGCAGTACGAGATTTTTTTTTTATTTTCGATGATACACAAATACAAATGATGAAAGGTATTTTGATGATGCAGGTTGATTTAACGAGCAGTACAGAATTTTTTTTTTTTTTTTTTTTTTTTTTTTATACGAGAGAATAAAATTTACTGCTGAAAAAAATGTAGTCAATCTAAATATGAGCAGTACGATTTTTTTTTTTTTCAATAATACACAAATACAAACAATGGGAGGTATTTTGATGATGCATGTTGATCTAAAGATGAGCAGCACAGAAAAAAAATGTTTTGATGATAAGCGAGAAGAAAGTTTGCCGCTGAAGTAAAAAAACCTAGTCAATCTAAATATCATTAGCACAAATAGAAATGATCTAACATATTTCGATGATACGAGTTGATCTAAAAATGAGCAGCACAAAAAAAAAAAAAAAAAAAAAAATGTTTCGATGATACACGAGAAGAATGTATGCTGCTGAAAAAAAAAAAAAATGTAGTCAAGCTAAATATGATCGGCACAAAAAATATTTTTCGATGCTACACAAATACAAACGATGAAAGGTATTTTGATGATGCAAGTTGATTTCAAAATAAGTATCAATGATACGAAATGCTGAAAATAAAGTAGTCGATCTAAATATGAGCAGTACGAGGAAATTTTTTTGGATGATACACAAATACAAATGATGAAATGTATTTTTGTGACACATATTCATCTAAAGATGAGCAGCACAGAAAAAAAAGTTTGCATCTGAAAAAAAAGTATTGAACCTAAATATGAGTAATACGATTTTTTTTTCCCGATGATACAAACGATGAAAGGTTTTTTGATGATGCGGGTTGACATAGAAATGAGAGTTTGCTGCTGAAAAAAAGAGGTCGATGTAAATATGACTAATACAAGAATTTTTTGTTCGATGATACACAAACACAAACAATGTAACACATTTCGATGATATGATTTGAACTAAAAAATGAGCAGCACAGAAAAATTTCGATGACATGAAAAAAGAAAGTTTTCTCTAAACATGATCAGCATTTTTTTTTCGATGATACAAATACAAACGATGAAACACATTTTGATGATACGAGTAGATCTAAAAATTAAGAACCCAGAAAAAAAAAGTTTTGATGAAACGATAGAAGAAAGTTTGCTTAGAACAAAGTAGTTGATCTAAATATAATCAGTACAAAATTTTTTTTTCGATGATATACAAATACAAATGATAAAACTTATTTCGATGATACGAGTTGATTTAATATAAAATGTTTCAACGATACGCGACAAGAAAGTTTGCTGCTGAAAAAATAATAATCAATCTATCTAGATATGATCCGGACAATTTTTTTTTTTTTCGATAATACACAAATACAAATGATGAAAGATATTTTGATGGTGTTGATTAAAAATGAGTACCACATAAAAAAAGAAAAAAAAAATGATGCTATGAGAAAAGAAAGTTTACTGCTGAAAAAAAAAAAAGAGCAGTAAGAGATTTTTTTTGGGTGATACACGATGTTAAGTAGGATAGTTTTGCAGCAATGACTGTCTTTTTTTTATAGTTTCTACAGAGAAACTTGAGCTGCCCAATATTTGAATTGTGTTGATTGAAGGTTAAACGGTGTTTCATATTCATTTTGTATTATAATATTTGCTGGGAGTTGCCGGTGTGTAATGAACTTCTTAGTAATAAAATATAAACATCTACTAGTGTTTTATATTTCCACACTCTTGTTGCAATCTTTGAGTTATTAAATGGTAATTTAGAATGATTTAATGTTAACTTGATTGTAACAACAAATACAAATGATGAAAGGTATTTTGATGATGTGGGTTGATTAAATAAAATGGTTCGATTAAAGGAATGTTTGCTGCTGAAAAAAAAAAAAAAAAAAAAAATTGTCGATCTAAGTACGAATTTTTTTTTTGATGATACACAAATGCAAATAATGAAAGGTGTTTTGATGGTGCGGGTTGATTTAAAAAAGAGCATCACAGAATTTTTTTTCTCGATTATACAAGAGAAGAGTGTTTGCTGCTGTTAAAAAAGTTGTCGATCTAAATATGAAGACTATGAGAAATCTTTTTGATGATACACAAATGCAAATAATGAAAAGTGTTTTGGTGATGCAGGTTGATTTAAAAATGAGTACCATATTAAAAAAAAGATGATATGCGAGAAGAATGTTTGCTGCTGAAAAAAAAGTTGTTGATCTAAATACGATCAGCACAATTTTTTTTTTTTTTTTTTTCGATGATATACAAATACAAATGATGAAACATGTCGATGATACGAGTTGATCTAAAAATGAACAACACTGAAAGACAAAATGTTTAGATGATACGAGAGAAGAAAGTTTGCTGCTGAAAAGAAAAGTTGTCGATTTAAATATGAGCAGTAAGAGAATTTCTTTTCGATGATACACAAATACAAATGATGGAACGGTGTTTCATATTCATTTTGTATTATAATACTTGCTGGCAGTTGCCAGCGTGTAATTGACTACTTAGTAATAAAATGTAAGCATCTACTAGTGTTTTATATTTCCACACTCTTGTTGCATTTCATTTATTCAATGGTGATTAAAAATGATTTAATGTTAACTTCATTGTAACAACAAATATAAATGATGAAAGGTATTTTGATGATGCGAGAAAAAAGTTCGCTCTTGAAAAAAAAAAAGTAGTTGATTTAAATATGATCAGCACAAAAAAAGATTATTCGATGATACACAAATACAAACGATGAAACATATTGCGATGATACGAGTTGATCAAAAAAATGAGCAGCACAGAAATATGATAGTTTCGATGATAGTAGAGAAGAAAGTTAACTGCTGAAAAAAAAGTAGTCGATCTAAATATGAGTAATCTGAGAATTTGTTTTCGATGATATACAAATACAAAAGATGTAAGACATTTTGATTGACCAAATACATTTTTTTTCGATGATACGTGAATAGAATTTTTGCTGCACAAAAATTATTTTCGTTGATACACAAATACAAACGATGAAACACATTTTGATGATACGAGTTGATCTAAAAATCAGCAGAAAAAAAATGATTCGATGATACGCGAGAAGAAAGTTTGCTGCTGAAGAAAAGTATTCGATCTAAATATGATCAGCACTAAAAAGATTTTTCGCTGATATACAAATACAAAAGATGAAACATATTGCGATGATACGAGTTGATGTAAAAATTAGCAGCACAGAAAAGAAATGTTTCAATGATACGCAAGAAGAAAATTTGATGCACAATTTTTTTTTTTAGGATTATACACAAACACAAATGATGTAACATATTTCGATGATATGATTTCAACCAAAGATGAGCAGCACAATAAAAAAAAAAAAAAAAAAAAAATCGATGATATTGAGAGAAGAAAGTTTGTTGCTGAAAGAAAATAGTACATCTAAATATGAGTAATCCGATATATATTTTTTTTCGATGATACACAAAAACAAATGGTGAAAGACATTTTGATGATGTAGATTTATTTAGAAATGAGTACCACATAAAAAAAATTGATAATACATGAGAAGAAATTGTGCTGCACAAAAATTATTTTCGATGATACACAAACACATATAATGTAACATATTTCGATGATATGATTTCAACTAAAAATATGCAGCACAGAAAAAAAAGTGTTTCCATGATACAAGAGAAGAAAGTTTCCTGCTGAAAAAAAAGAATTCGATCTGAATGTGATCAGCACAAAAAATATTTTTCGATGATATAGAGATACAAACGGTGAAAGATATTTTGATAATGAGGATTGATTTAACAAGGAGTATCACATTAAAAAATGTTTCGATGATACATGAGAAGAAATTTTGCTGCTGGAAAAACAAAGTAGTTAATCTAACTATGATCAGCACAAATATTTTGTCGATTTTTTAACCCCCACTATTTAATCATATATCTAAAATGTGGTGGGACCAATCAAAAATAGGTCCGCCGTTTCCTCCATCAAAAAATTTGGCTCCTCAATCTCGTCATAGTCTTGGTCAAAAGCCTTACCCGTATCTATTGACATTATACGGTCATTCGTTTCTCGATATCATTCTCGTCTTAGTGGTCCCTGGTTAACGATTAACGGTTAGAAGCAAAATAACAATTGTACTAAAACGCTAAATGATACCAATAATTACCTGAATAAACAACATGAAAGGTACCCATTGATAGTAGGCGTGGTAGGTTACCGGATCCGATAGATTATGGCTGCCAATTCCAGGAGGCGATATTCCTAAATAATAAAAAAAAAAAGACACAATATGCATTTCTATTTTTGGTTAGAATACATCTAATCGTAAGAGAAGTTATATTCATATTACAATACACATGCAAATATGCCGTTCACGTTCGTGAAATATTAACACAGAAATGATCATATGAACCCTCACCTTCTATATCCTTATATAAACGATTTGGAAGAGTAAATGTCGTATGGATCACAGTAGGTATTGATAACTTATCATTCAGCTTAGATGACAGCATCGTATATACAACTGAAAATGTTACGATATGTTTATTACTATTATTATTATTATCATAATTATTATTATTATTATTATTATTATTATTATTATCGTTATTATTTTATTATCATTATTATTAATATTAATATTATTAGGCATTGCTTATTAGTATTGTTATTATCATAACTATATTCGTTATATTATTAACCTTATTGGATCACCAACTAGGGTATTTGTAGTAACTAGCAAACAGAAACAAAAGACTGTAGTAGTTGTCACTCGATAATGCAACTTGATATCAAATTTTCAATATCGGCATTCTGTTTTCCTTGGAGTATTCCTCGTAGATAGACAGTAATGCCAGAGAAGTCATTATGGCGAGCAATTATCTGTAAGGGAAATAATATATAATATAATAAAATTGATAAATCTAAATAATACAGTATAGGGGCATATCACATAATATGTTTATACCCATCCTCTAAGGGTTGTTAGAATTATAAATATAGAGATCATCGTCACATATGTAATTTATATTAAATGTGTTTTACATATTATATATATATATATATATATATATATATATATATATATATATATATATATATATATATATATATATATATATATATATATGTATATTTTATATATGTAATATTTTTTTCCTGTTTATTTGTTTTTCAACAGATACTCATTCTAGTGTATTGTGGTCTGTAAAAATATATACACCAGTTTTGTATCAGAGTGCATCTTTCTTCACCAATATTACGGCTACTACCGCCACCAATATCTGTAATACCATCACCAATAACACCACCAATACAACCACCAGTACCACCACCCCTTGGTTCTATATGTAGTGTGTCGCCAAAACAAGTACTGTAGCGACACTGTATTCCCGGATACATGTATAGATATACACCGGATTGAACATATCCTCCCCTCCTAACGTATTGCATCGATTCTATCTCGATGTCACTTGCAGATTTGTCTTCGTATTTACCGGTTGGAGGTTATACCGAAAAAAATTATAACGATGCTGACGTGTATTCAAGAAATAGATTATTGCAACAACAGATTTGTTCGCTAGTTGCTAATGAACCCGTCATTTATTCTTTTGTCGATATAACCAATGAAGGCATTGAAGGATGGAAATCTTTAGGCATTGAGATTGAAAGAGGACAGGCACTTGCGCCATTTTATAAGATCACATACGACGTTGATAGACTCGACTGTTCCAAGTTTTCTTGTTTACCGATAGATTTTCGAAACAGCAACAATGGTGTAGGATCATGCAACTTTAAAAAGACGCCTGCTATCGACGTAAGTTTTGGATTGAAAGGTAACACATATACAGCTTGCGGAGGCGCCTGTTATGTTCTCAATAAACAAATAGATCCACACACCGGGCTCCCCAAAGCTAGCGGAAATCTAATGATAAAGGGAGATGACGGTATTTGCAATTACATAAACCAGAATCTACTTCTTTGGGGAACGCTTCCTCAGTCTAGAGCTACCCAATCCGGTGATATTGTAAATGGTTATAACGACGAGTTTGTACCCCCCTTTGCTGTGTAGACAATGGCACGTATAACGAATTTGGAAATTACCGAAGCCTACTGTCAATATTTCAAGAGGTGGTTTAACGAGAAAGAGAAGAAATGTTACCGTAGTACGTGGATGAAGTTTTTACATATGGCATTCGGCACAGCTATTTCAAATGTGTTCTTTCCACAAAACTGCAATATGATAAATAATGCCAGGACCAGGGTAGGTGTGAGAAAATTCGATCTCAAGCATCCCAATGTTGAAAAAATAATGGTGCCTACAAATAACACAATGGCCACAAAAAAAATCTATGATGACGATAAACAAAGAGCCTCAGCTTTTGTTGCCGATATATTAGCATCGTCAATTCTTTCAGACAAAAAAACGATTACTCAAAAGAAAAAAGCTAATGTCGCTATTACTACCACTACTACTACTACTACTACTACTACTACTACTAATAATAATGGTAATAATAATAATAGCGCACCATTAGCGACCACAAAGAAAATGATAAATACATATCATTCGTCATCTAGAGAATACAACAGTAATGAAGAAAAAGAAGAAGAAGATGAAAATACACACCGTTCTCTGGATAAAAAAGAAAATATAACATTATCATCTATATATCTCAAACCCTCAAAAGCAGCCTTAATGAAAGATGTGACATCCTTTATAAAACGAAGAGAAAATAACAACAGAAGTGGTAAATTTGATAATATAGAACTTATAGAGAAAAAGGCAGAAGACATCATAGAAATTCTAATGGACTTTGCCATCACATGTAAAGTACATAAGATTAACGATTCTGAGGCAAGGCGATTAATACTCTCAAAGATTTTACGGATATGCAGAAAAGATAGATGTCTAAAATTATCTGAAGCCCTTCAGATTATTACTTTGTATTTTAAATTAAAAAATACCATGTTTCCAAATAGTAGCAGCAACAGCAGCAGCAGCAGCAGCAGCAGCAGCAACAGCAACAACACTACCAACAACAACAACAACAATAAAATCCATCCCATCTTTAAGAACGATGAGGATTTAGCAATGTTTATTGATGATCGTTATAAAATTAATTGTGCAGATAAAGAATCATCCAACATTGAAGAAGAAAAGAAAGAGAGACCACCATACATTATTCAGTTAGTTAAATCGATTAGCAATTCAAGTAATACATCAACTCTTATCCCATCACTATTAGACACATATCCCTTCATGTCGACAATAAGAAAGAAATGAGTAATATCGCGTTTCATTTATGGAGCGACTTTCACGATCTTTTATCTCCCGATTGGGCAAGATACAATAGTGACTTTTCTTACGACAATAATTTCTTTATTGTACTAATTGTGGATAACATCATACATAAGAGTTTATCGTATATGGCCAATGCTTGTAGGAATATTGTCGAGAGACTATCAGTTCGCACAATAGAAACTCTGGCATCGAGAGGAGCACTAATGGTAGAAGATGCTTTAACAACAGTTTTCTCTAGAATGGTTCTCTCTACTGCTCAGCGACTTGCGGTCGATTTCTTGGTACGAGGGTCGATCGTTACCGCATTAGAGATATTCGCCGAGCTTGCGGCGTTAGTGGCGGGAATTTTAGACGGGTTGGTATTCTTTTAATAATAGGAGGTGTTCTAGGCATGATTTTGGATTTGGCATTGAACATGGCATGGTACGAAAATGTTATGACACCAGAAACCTTAGCATCTCACATCAAGAATTATGTGACCGCTTTTAAATCTACAACGGATTTAACCGCCGGAGAGATAGCTCCCGTAACCCCCAAGGAACTCGTAGAGATCGCCATAAACTCGGAAACAAATCATCTCGACGAAAACGACGACCACACCGCATCCGGTAAAAATGATTACGAGAATTTTCTTGTCAAATATATCTCTGACAAAATGCAAAAAACATTTTTGGTCCCAAAATTTTTGTGAATAATAATTTTTTCAAACCTTAATCATATAAAAGATTGTACATCTTTCAAATCTGGATTCAGTGTAAATATATCTTTTCGATATTCAGAGGTTGGTTAAAATAATTCTTCCCAAGATAAGGCAGAAATATATATATTTTCGACGAAAAACCACTTATTGGATCTAGGACCGATACCTTTTTGCAAGAAGCATACTTTGAGTATCTCGGCACGAAGACTATGAATAGTTTAGGGCAACCTCTCTCGAGAGGCACTAGTACTACCGATCAGGAATCAGTCACAACTTTTCTAGACGGAGGCAAAGAAAAGGTCATGAAGTTATTACACACGGGAGCAAAATACACCGACTGCAAGAAATGCGCAATATGGCTAAATGGACAATATCGGGTGCCGGTATAACGATGTTTGTTGGAACACTTATCCTGTTTTTTCTGTGTCTCTACGTCGTGGTTAGACGATATTGGAACAATTCTCTTCTTCACAGCATTACTCATCTACATGATCTTACTGGGAAGATCATACCTTGCGATAGTGAAGACAAAGTTTGTCGTTCGCGATTTTATTAAGAGTTCCCAATTATTCAATTTGAACGAAAGCAATCTAATGAATCACAAAGATGTTAATAAGTTGAAGGCAAATTCTGCATCTGTAAGATATTTCTTTTCCGAGTTTACAAGACCGTATACTGACTATCTTTTAACTCAATGAATAGTCAACTCAAAATTTTTGCTGCAAAAATTTCATAAAATGTGTTTTGTCTAATTTTATATTAAGAAAAAATCGTCTGATGCTGAAAAATACAGAATTTTTTTTTGTTTTTCCAAAATTATTGGAAAGGCCTTTATTATTAAACTTTGACTATAAAATAAAAATTTATTTCTTCTCATCCCTTATTTCTATCTATAGTAATAGTTCTTTAATGCCTTATCGAAATACACCTTTCCGAAAAAATACGGAAACATGTTTTTTTGTGTGATTCTCTGTGATTTTCTTTATTGAACGTTGATTATATATAATTATATTTTGATTTAGTACAAATATATATTTTCAGTATTCAATATCTAAGAATATGCAGAAACATTTGTTCAAAAATACTTATGGGTAGATCCCTGTGACAGATAGTTTATTAAGTGTTGACTGTATAGAAAGAGCTTTTATTTCTTTTCTGAATATTACAACATGGAATAATTACTGCAACTAACTTTATCTTTACTTACAATTGTATCATGTAACAGGATTCAGTAATATAAACATTACTGATTGTGATTCAATACGATCACATATCAAATGTCGAAATATACCTTCCCGAGAAAATGCAGAAATATTTTTGTTTTCCGATTCTTATAATCAAAAGTTGAGTGTATAAAGGACATTAAAACACCATATATTATTTCTTATTTTAATTCAAATCAACACAGAGTAGTTTTACTACAATTAATGTAACATGTAACAGGAGTCGGCTATGTAACTTTTTTTTTCATATTTTGATTCAGTGTAAATATATTTTTTCGATGTTCAAAATTTGTCTAAAGAAACATTTCAGAGAAAATACAGAAACTTTTTTGCTTCCGAAACCTATTGGAAGATCTTTGTGAACTATATTTTATCAGGCATTGTCTATAGAAAAAGAGATATTCGTATTTGAGTCAGTTTGGCTTCATATCAGTAATATTACAGAACAGGATTCAGTATAAATAAACATTGTCGATGTTCAAAACTCGGCGAAATAAACCTTCACCAAGAAAACGCAAAGATCATTTTGTTTTCCCAAACTTGGTGAATCAATCATTGATATAACAGGATTAAACAGTATAACTCAACACAGTATAGTCAATATGGTATGATTTTTATAATGAACATAATCTCTACTTGCAGCGTTATCGTCCACTAGGATTCAGTAATATGCAGTAACATTTATTTTATTTTATGGTTCAGCATAACTTTGATCTCTTGATTTCTTGGTGAAGGTTTATTTCGTCGAGTTTTGAACATCAACAATGTTTATTTATGCTGAATCCTGTTCTGTAATATTACTGATATGAAGCCAAACTGTTTTTCAAAAAAATTGTCGAAATAATCTTCCCGAAAAAATACAAAAACGGTTTTGTTCCTGAAACTTAATGGGATATCTTATTTTTGGTATAAGAAGTGATTGTGTTTTTTTTATATTTTCTTTCATCATGAATATATCTCTTCGATGTTGAAAAACTTCTCGAAATAATCCTCCCCAAGAAAATATAGAAACAATTTTTGTCTCAGTAATTTTTCTTTAAACTCAAATAAACTAACTTCATCTCTACATTCAGTTGTATTATATGACAGGAATCGGTAACATAGTGTATATTATCAATGTTCAAATCTTGTCAAAATATATCACTGACAAAATGCAAAAACATTTTTGGTCCCAAAATTTTTGTGAAGAAATATTTTTTTCAAACCTTAATCATATAAAAGATTGTACATCTTTCAAATTTGGATTCAGTGTAAATATAACTTTTCGATATTCAGAGGTTGGTTAAATAATTCTTCCCAAGATAAGGCAGAAATATATATCTTTTTTTTTATATCAATAACTTATTAGAAAATTATTGTACGTAAATAGCCAACACGGAATAATTATTATGAGTAATTTCATCTCTAGTATTTTGCAGTAATATATATATAAATAAATATTTTCATCTTTCGAAAATTTGTCAAAACAAATCTTCTCGAGAAACTGCAAAAAACATGTCTGTTCCCAAAACTTATTGGAAGAACTTTGTGGTTGCAAGCGTTGGCTATATAAAAAGATTTTGTATTTCTTTCGTATATGGATTCAATATAAATATATTTTTCCATACTTAAAAGATTGTTGAAATAATCTTTCCCTGGAAAATGAACAAACATTTTTTTTCCAAAACTTTTTGGAAGATCTTTCTCAAAAATATTTTATCAACCATTGATCATAAAAAGAGAGATTATATCTCTTTTTATCTATAATTTCAAACACTATATATTTTTCTCTTCGATGTTGAAAAACCTGTCGAAATAAATCTTCCCGATAAAATGCGAAAACGGTTTTGTGCCCGAAACTTATTGGAAAATCTTTGTTAAGAATATTTCATCGAGTGATGACCATATACAAAGACGTTGCACTTTTCTTATATTTAATTTAGCATAAATATATATCTTCAATGTTTAAGACTTGTTAGAATAATCCCTCCCAAGAAAATAGAGGAATAGTTTTTGTTTCCGAAACTTATTGAAAGACTTCTTTATTATTATTATTTTTTAATCAAATAAATATTCAACACAGAATAATGGCTATAGCTAACTATCTCCATCTTTATAATCAGTAGTCTCATATAAAAAGATATGGTAATTCGAATTCTCATTTTTGATTCAGAATAGTAACACAACCAAACTTTTTCAGTATCTAATATTTGTCAAAATAATTCTGGTTAATTTTTGTGAAGAATATTTTACCAAGCGTTTATCGTATGAAAAGACATTTTTGATGTTCAAGACTTACTGTAATAATACTTCCAGAGAAAATGTAGACTTTTTTTTTTTGTTTATAAAAACTTATTGGAAGATCTCCGTGATTATTTTTTTTTCTATAAACTCAAAGAGATAGTCACCATGGAATAATTGTTAAAACTAATTTCATCTCTTTATTCAGTGCCATTACATCAAAGGATTCGGTGATATAACTTCACTTTTGTATTCCGCATAATTGTACATTTTTGATTTTCCAATTTTGTAGAAATAAACCTTGTCGAAAAAAAACGTATAAACATTTTAATTCCCGAAACTTACTGAAAGATCTTTGTGAAGAATATTTCATCAAGAGTTGATCATATAAAGACAGTTTGTATTTCTCTCACATTTTCATTCAAACACTTTATATATATATATATATATATATATATATATATATATATATATATATATATATATATATATATATATATTGTTACGCCGGCCACCTCGTCTCTCTGCTACCAACACAAGGCAGTCTAGGCAGACGGCGTGTTATCCACAGGGTCGTGAACACTGAACAGCTCAAAGAGGCACCGAGCACCACAGCGTCCCCAGAACACCACGAGGGGAAACGCCACCTGGAGAGGCAGGGCATGAAATAAACACAAAATGACAGTCTTTCCTTTATTTACACAAGTTATTTACCCGTACACTTTTCTATAGGCACAATACAGGGGGAAACCAGCATGTCACACTGCACGATGCAGCTTATAACAGGGCAACACAAAGTTTATCAGGTCACAAGGGCTGACACGAGGTCTTCACAGGAGCAGCACCCAACTGCGTCTCTCCCTAGGCTTGTTCCTCCGCTCCTCCGCTCACAGCCAGCTGCGTCATGTTTGCCCAGGTCCCTTCATGTTAACACATGTTTCGCACAGACACAAAGACCCACTGGCGTAGCACTATCCCCCCCTATCAAGCAGACGACCCGTCTGCTCTGACATATCTAAACCTGAAACAAACTACATAAAAATTTAAATAAAATCAGTTCTCAGAAACACAAAAATCATCCAGTGCGGCTTTCTTCGCTCTCGCTGGGGTCTCTCTGGAGGAGGTGTGGGCAGCGGTAGATTGGCAGTGGCACCCAGAGGGTTATCTCCTGTCCCAAGACCTGGCTCATGGTCACCATTGACATCTGCTGCATCGCCCTCACCGTCCAAATGCTCGTCCTCATCTCGGTCAGCGTCTGCCACGTCCTCATCGCCGCTACTGGGGCTAACTTCATCTTCTTTTTCACCATGGCCCCAGAAGTAGCTTCCTGGCCCATGGTAACGCCACAGCCGGTGCGCCAAGTCCTCGAGGAAGTCGGGCAACGGCCCCACACCAACCAACTCCTTGCTCCTCGACGACTCTTCTGGATGCTCCACTTCCTTACAAGTGCCCAGCTTTGCACCAGCTGGCACCTTCTGGGCCTTATCGGAGAAGTTAGCTACCAACACTGTAACTAACCCCTCCCCTGGTCCAACAAGGCTCCGCCCAACCGCTACGCCATCAGCCAGCTGCAGGTTTTGAATGGGCTCCACGAGGCCTCTACTCCACGAATCACTCTTGACAGTCGACACCGGATTCTAGACTCTGTCCTGGGGGCAAGGTGCAGTCGCTCAGCCGTAACTACCTCTGCACAGCCAACCACTTGAAGCAAGGGCACATCTTCACCGTACACCCTCACCAGCTTCCGTCCAAGGTCGACAAACGCCTTACTCTGCGTCAGGTAGTCAAGGCCCAGCAAACAGTGCTCGTCCAGATCGGCCACATACACCGGCAGCCGCTGCACCGTGCTGCCCACGCCAATATGAGCCTCCACTGGTCCCTTGAGCTGCACACAATGCCCCGTGACACCACACAGTCTCTGTGGTGCATCTGGAAGTCGCATAGTGGCCAACATATCAGGCCGCACTAGGGACTTCTCAGCCCCAGTGTCCACTGTCAGGCGGCATGGCTTCCCATCTACTGAGCCCTCCACCTGCATCATGCTGGTTCGACGGCAGCTTACCCAAGTCAGGGCCCGGGAACCGAGGACGGCTGGGTTTCGGCCCCCTTCTCCAGCCTTTTCCACCTATACCACTTCCTTAGCTTTAGGACATGCACTCGGATGGTGACCATACCTGCCACAGTCCTTGCAGCACTCCTGGAAGGCATCTGAATCCGTCCGGTTGAGAGGACGTGTTCTCCGCTCCCTCTGACACTGACTACGTCTGTGCCCTTCCTTACCGCAGCCCCAACACAAGCCTTGGAAAATGCTCGGGCTCACTTTCCTCAATGCTACCTTCTCCACTTTATCCTTCCGGCCCCGGAGGTCATGTCGGGGCTTAGCAGCTGGCTCTAGGCCACTGGTTGCCTT
Source organism: Penaeus monodon (assembly GCF_015228065.2). Classification (NCBI taxonomy): domain Eukaryota; kingdom Metazoa; phylum Arthropoda; class Malacostraca; order Decapoda; family Penaeidae; genus Penaeus; species Penaeus monodon. The sequence continues at coordinate 190,634 of NW_023660662.1, read as the reverse complement.
CAGGAAGGCCTCGAACTCCAAGGTCCTCGCCAGAGCCACCTGCAGGTCCTCAGGGTGTGCCTGCTTGACGTAGATTTGCAGCTGCTGGTCCTGTAAAGCATCAACAAAGAAATCGCGGGCCAGGACCACAATCATCTCTTCCACAGCCGCAGGGTACGACCTCCTTACCAGCGCCTCCACATCATGCGCCAGCTGGGACAGTGTCTCGCCACGCTCACGAGTCCGCTTCTTCAAGTGGGCCCGATGTACCTCGGCCTGGTGGTGGTGCCCGAAACGGCGTTTCAAAGCCTCTGCCACGCTGGTGTAAGAGGCCTGTTGGGATGCCGGCAGATGCCCCAACACTTCCACCGCGGGGCCCCTTAGCGCTGTTACCAGCTGCAGGGCCTTCTCTTCCTGGCTCCAGCCCTGGGCAGATGCCAGCATTTCAAATTGGGCAACATATGCCTCCCAGGCCACCTTCCCGTCGTACTCAGCTGGCTTACGCCTCACAGAATGTCTGGAGGCCGAGGGGCTGCAGGGTGGAGAACGCGTGCCGTGAACTAACACACCTGGGGGGGAGGAAGGGGGTGAGGGAGGCAACGAGGCGGGTTGACCGGGTCCGAGTTTGCCGCCACCTATACCCAAGGGAGCGGTTCCAATGGGTCCCCAGCCTTCTGCAGCGACCACTGGCTGCGACACGACGCTGCGAGGCCCGGGGGTTTCCTGCCACAGACCCCAGGAAGACCCCAGTAAATCTGACCCTCTGGCATCTGTTGCCAGAACCTCGTCTGCCTTCTCTGCTTGCAACGTTACTACCTTGTGATGCCGCCTTTCCTCCTTCACTTCCTCCCTCAGGCCCTGAACCTCGCCCTTCAGAGTCTGCACCTCCTCCATCAGTTCACTCTTCACGCTGTTGCAGGCCTTGTCGGTGTACTGCTGAGTTTCCATCTTCACAGATGCAAGATTGCTCTGTAGCACCTCAACAAGGCGGCAGAACTGTTCCTCTGCCTTCCTTGCCTGCATCTCGACGAGATGGTGCGCCTGCTCGTGTGCCCTCTGTGCCTGCTCTTCTGCCCTTTGTGCCATTTCCTCCCTCATACCGGCCAGCATGGCAGTGATCAGGTCCATCTGGCTCGGCTTCACCTCACTCGTGCCTGCCTCAGTCATAGCCTCCTCTATCATGGCTGCCGCCATCTTTGGACTACATGATAAATCGATGCTCTCACTGATCAAATATCACAAATCCCGCTCCTGACACCATTTGTTACGCCGACCACCTCGTCTCTCTGCCACCAACACAAGGCAGGCTAGGCAGACGGCGTGTTATCCACAGGGTCGTGAACACTGAACAGCTCCAAGAGGCACCGAGCACCACAGCGTCCCCAGAACACCACGAGGGGAAACGCCACCTGGAGAGGCAGGGCACGAAATAAACACAAAATGACAGTCTTTCCTTTATTTACACAAGTTATTTACCCGTACACTTTTCTATAGGCACAATACAGGGGGAAACCAGCATGTCACACTGCACGATGCAGCTTATAACAGGGCAACACAAAGTTTATCAGGTCACAAGGGCTGACACGAGGTCTTCACAGGAGCAGCACCCAACTGCGTCTCTCCCTAGGCTTGTTCCTCCGCTCCTCCGCTCACAGCCAGCTGCGTCATGTTTGCCCAGGTCCCTTCATGTTAACACATGTTTCGCACAGAGACAAAGACCCACTGGCGTAGCAATATATATATATATATATATATATATATATATATATATATAATATATATATATATATATATATATATATATGAATATTTTCGATGTTCAAAAATTTGTTATAGCTAACATTATCTCTACTTTAAGTACTATTACGTCAAAGGATATAACTTCTTCATTTTTTGATTCCACATAATTGTACATTTTCAATGATCCAAATTTGTATAAATGAACCTTGTCAAAAAAAAAAAGGTTAAAACAATTTGATTCCCGAAACTTACTGAAAGATCTTTCTTTCTGAAGAATATTTCCTCAAGGGTTGATCATAAATACATATATGAATATTTTCGATGTTCAAAAAATCCTATAGCTAACATCATCTCTACATTCAGTAATATCACATGAAAAGGATTCGGTACTATAACTTTTTTTATTCAGCATAATTATGCATGTAGTTTCCATATTCAAAATTTTTCGAAATAAACCTCGTCAAAGAAACGAAAACGAACAAAATGCAGAAACAATCTTTGTATCCGAAAGTTATTAGAGGACCTTTGTAAATAAATAGTCAACACGGAATAATCGATATCACTAATTTCATCTCTACCTACAGCAGTAATATAATATTACATTTTCTTTTCTTTTTTTATTCAGCATAGGTATACATTTTCGATGTTCAAAATTTGTCGAAAATAAATCTTCCCAACAAAAATATATATATATTTTTTCCCAAACATCTTGGAAGATCAGTGTGAAGAATATTTTATCAAGCGTTCACCACATAAAAAGAGATTTATAGTATATATATATATATATATATATATATATATATATATATATATATATATATATATATACACACACATACGTGTATTGCTTCAGCGTGATTATATCTATTTAATGTTCAAAAACATGCTGAGACAATCCTTCCCGAGAAAACGCAGAAACATATTGCTACGCCAGTGGGTCTTTGTCTCTGTGCGAAACATGTGTTAACATGAAGGGACCTGGGCAAACATGACGCAGCTGGCTGTGAGCGGAGGAGCGGAGGAACAAGCCGAGAGACGGAGTTGGGTGCTGCTCCTGTGAAGACCTCGTGTGTGCCCTTGTGACCTGATAAACGTTGTGTTGCCCTGTTATAAGCTGTATCGTGCAGTGTGACATGCTGGTTTCCCCCCTGTATTGTGCCTATAGAAAAGTGTACGGGTAAATAACTAGTGTAAATAAAGGAAAGACTGTCATTTTGTGTTTATTTCGTGCCCTGCCTCGCCACTTGGCGTTTCCCCTCGTGGTGTTCTGGGACGCTGTGGTGCTCGGTGCCTCTTGGAGCTGTTCAGTGTTGACGACCCTGTGAATAGCACGCCGTCTGCCTAGACTGCCTTGTGTTGGTGGCAGAGAGAGACGAGGCGGCCGGCGTAACAATATTTTGCATCCGAAGCATATTGGAAAATAATTTTGAATAGATGGTCAACACAGAATAATTACAGTGGTATTATGCAATACGAATCGGTAATGTAATACGTTTCATATTTGGATTCAGCATAATTGTCATTTTTCGATGTTCAAAAATTGCCAAAATAAAAATTTCTGAGCAAACGTAAAAACAGTTTTGTTCTCAAAACTTATTGGAAGATCTTTGCGATGAATATTTATCAAGAGCGAATAATATAAAAAGAGTTTGTATGTTTCATATTTTGATCCAGTATAGATATATGTACATATACATATATTCAATGTTTAAAAACTTGTCGAAATAAATCATCCCGAGAAAATGCAAAAACATATTGTTTCTACAGTTTATTGAAAGATCTCTGTGATATATATTTCATCAAGCGCTGCTGATCATATAGAAAGAACTATAAAGATATCTATTCTGTGTTCAAGAACTTGTTGGTATAAACCTTCTTGAGAAAATGCAGAAACAGTTTTTGTTTCCGAAATTTATTGGAAGATCTTTTTGAAGAATAGTTCATCAGACATTGACCACATAAAAAAGACATTGCATTTCTCTCATATTATAGTTTAACAAAAATATATATTTTCGACATTCAAAACTTCTTGGAATAATCCTTTTTCGAAGAATGTACATAAATATTTCCTTTCAGTTAGTTAGCGTAAGATCTCCATAATTATTTTAGATTTTTCTTTTATATAAAAATCAACAATGAATTATTGCTATAGCTAACCTCATTTCTATATTCAGTAGTATTATATAAAGAAATTGGATAAACTAACTTTTTCATTATTTTCTTTTTATTCAGCATAATTATATATATACACTTTCGATGTATAAAACGCCGAAATAAAAATTGTTGAGAAAATACAAAGACAATTTTATTCCCAAACTTCATTGGAAGATCTTTGTGAGAAATATTTTATCAAGTGTTGACCATATGTATTTCTCTCATATTCTGATTCAGTATGAATATATTTTTCGATATTCAAAACTTGTTGTAATATTCCTTCTCGAGAAAATATAGAAACAGTTTTTTTGTTTTGGAAAGTCTTCATAGTTATTATTCTTTTAACTCAAATAGATAGTCAACATGGAATAGTTGCTTAAATTAATTTCTTCTCCACACTCAGCAGTATCATATAAAAGGATTCGGTGATATAACTTTCCCATTTTTTTGATTCAGCATAATCATACCTTTTTGATGTTCAAAACTTGTAGAAATAACATTTAGTAGTATAATCTAAAAGGATTCGCAAATACGACTTTTTCATGTTTTTCATTCAGCATAATTACACATACAGTTTCCATGTTCAAAACTTGTCGAAATAAACCTTGTCAAGTAAATCCAAAGAAATTTTTTGTTCCCGAAATTTATTTCGAGTTCTTTATGAAGAATATTTTATCAAGCATTGACCGTATCAAAAAAGATGGTATTGCTATATTCAAAATCATTGATCATAAACATCTTTTATATCCTGTGTAAATAAATATATAGTATGAAATAATTGTTATGGCCAACTTCATCTCTACATATAGAAGTAATGTCCCACAGGATTGAGTAACATGGTATAATTCTTCTTTATTTTCTTTATTCAGCATAAATATACATTTTCGACATTCAAAAGTTGTTGAAATAAATTTTCTCGAGAAAACGCACACATATTTGTTTCTGAAACTTATTGTGAAGAATATTTTACCAAGTGTTGAATATATATAATGAGGTTCTGTTTCTTTCATATCTCGATGTTCAAGAACTTGTTGAAATCATTCTTCCCGAGAAAATGCAGAATCATTTTTTTTGTATCCGAAAATTATTGGAAGGTATTTGAAAGTAAATAGCCAACACGGAATACCTGTTGTAACAAACTAACCTCACCTTTACGCATAATAGTAATGTGCAACAGTATTCAATGATATAGCTTGTTGAAATAATCCTACCCAAGAAAGTACAATTTTTTTTTTTTCTATTTGAAACTTACTGGAAGATCTTTGTGAAATATACTTTATCTACTGTAGTCCATAAAAAGAGAGATTGTGTTTCTTTCGTATTTTGACTCAGTATAAATGTATTTTTCTGATCTTCAAAAACTTGTCGGAAATACCTTTCCTGAATAAATACAAAAACTTTTTTTTTTTTTTCAAAACTAATAGGAAAATCTTTGTGAAGAATATTTTATTAATTTTTTACAAGTAAAATTTCTTCTCTTATATAATCGAAACTTTTTTTGTGCTGCTCGTCTTTAGATCAACTTATTTTGTTTCAGCAGCATACTTTCTTCTCTCGAATCATCGGAAAAAAAAAAATCTGTACTGTTAATTTTTAGATCAATGATACGAACCATCTTTACTCGTTTGTATTTCTATTTTCGTATCGTCGATTTATCTTTTTGTATACTACTCATTTTTAGATCGACTTTTTAAATTTTCTAATAGCAAATTTTCTTGTCTCGAATCATCGAAACATTTTCTTTCTATGTTGCTGATATTAAACCGACTGCTTTTTCATTATCAAATTTTCCTCTCTTATATCATTGAAACATTTTTCTGTGCTGGTGTTTTTTTAGATCAACTACTTTTTTTTTTTTTTTTTTTTTTTTTTTTTAAGCAGCAGACTTTCTTCTCTCGTATGATCGATACATTTTTCTCAGTGCTGTTCTTTTATAGATCAACTTGTATTATGGAAATATCTTTCTTCGTTCGTACTTGTGTGTCATATATTTTTCTTGCATCCTCGAAACATATTTCTTGTACTTCTCATATTTAGACTAACTTTTTTTCAGCAGTAAACTTTCTTCTCTCGAATCATCGAAACATTTTTTTTTTTTCTGTGATGCTCATCTTTTTAGATTGACTATTTTTTTTCAGCATCATCTTCTGTGCTGCTCATTATTAGATCAACTACCTTTTTTTCAGGTGCAACCTCTCTCATCGAAACATTTTTTTTTTATGCTGCTCATTTTTAGATCAATATGTATCAGTGAAATATCTCTCATCATTTGTATTTGTATATCATTGATTTATTTTTCTAATATTTAGATCGACTACTTTTTTTCTAGTAGTAAAGCCTTCCTCTTTCATATCATCGAAATATTTTATTCTGTACTGCTCATATTTAGATCAACTACATTTAAAGCAGTAACAATTTTTGTATGCTGCTCACTTTTAGATCAACTCATATCATCGAAACATCTTCTTAAACTAATATCTAGATCGATTTTTTTTTATTAAGCAGCAAACTTTCTTCTCTCCTTTCATCGATTTTTTTTTATCTGCACTGCTCATATTGAGATCAACTCGTATCATCGATTTATCTTTGTTCCTTTGTGGGTCAGCTTTTTTGTTAGTATCATCGAAACATCTTTTTTTTTTGTATTGTTCATTTTTAGATCAGATTTTTCAATAGCAAAACTCATTCTCTCGAATTCTCAAAAAAAAAAAAAAAAAAAAAAAAAAAATCAGTGCTGCTCCTTTTTAGATAAACTACTGTCATAAAAATATTTTTCTTCATTTGAATTTTCTGTTAATTATTAGATCAGATTTTTTCAGCATTTTTTTCTATCCAATCATCGAAACATCATTCTGCACTGCTCAGATTTAGATCAATTCGTATCATCGATTTTTTTTTCTGGGCTGCTCATTTTTAGATTGACTACTTTATTTTCAGTAGCAAACTTTCTTCTCTCGAATGCTCCAAATAATATTTTTCTGTGTTGCTCATTTTTAGATCAGCTCGTTTCATCAAAATCCCTTTCATCATATATGTTTGTGTATCAACTTGTATTTCTTGCACCATGGAAACATTTTTTTTTTTTTAGCAGCAAACTTTCTTCTCTCGAATCATTGAAACATTCTTTTTTTGGTGCTGCTCTTTTTTAGACAAACTCAAAAAATCTTTCATTTATATTAATATTAATTATTTAATTTTTGTATCATGGAAATATCTTCTTCTATTATACATAGTTAGATCAACGTTTTCTTTTTTCCAACATTAAACTTTCTTCTCTCGAATCACTGAAACATCTTTCTGCGTGGCTTAGATTTAGATCAATTCGTATCATTGATATATCTTTCTTCATTTGTAATAAGTCGACCTTTCTTCTTGTATTATTGAAACATCTTTCTTGTACTACTCATATTTAGATTGACAACTTTATTTTCAACAGAAAATTTTCTTCTCTCATATCATCGATTTTTTTTTCTGAGCTACTAAATTTTAGATTGACTACTTTATTTTCAGCAGCAAACTTTCTTCTTTCGAATCATTCAAATATTATTTTTCTGTGTTCATTTATAGATCAGGTCGTAACATCGAAATTCCTTTCATCATATATGTTTGTGTGTCAACTTTTATTTCTTATATCATGGAAACATCTTTTTGTACTACATGAGTTTTTGTCTTCAGCAGCAAACTTTCTTCTCTAGAATCATCAAATTTGTATATATGTTCTTGCACTATTCGTACTTAGATCGATGTATTATTTTTTTTTCCAGCAGTAAACTTTCTTCTCTCGAATCAAGGAAACATTATTTTTTCTGTGCTGCTCATTTTTAGCTTGACTACTTTATTTTCAGCAGCAAACTTTCTTCTCTCGAATCATAGAAACATTATTTTTCTGTGTTGCTCATTTTTAGATCAGCTCGTAACATCGAAATTCCTTTCATTATATATGTTTGTGTGTCAACTTTTATTTCTTGTATCATGGAAACATCTCTTTGTACTACTCGACTTTTTTTCTTCTGCAGCAAACTTTCTTCTCTCGAATCATCGAAACATTTTATTTTTTTCGGTGCTACTCATTTTTAGACAAACTCTTTTCATCGAAATATCTTTCATCATTTGTATTTGTGTGTGAACTTTTAATTCTTGTATCATGGAAATATCTTCTTGTACTATTCATAGTTAGATCGACGTTTTCTTTTTTCCAGTAGAAAACTTTCTTCTCTCAAATCAACGAAACATCTTTTTTTTTTTTTTTCTCTGTGCTGCTCATTTTTAGATCGAATTCTTTATTTTCAGCGGCAAGCCTACGAATCATAGAAACATTATTTTTCTGTGTTGTTCATGTTTAGATCAGCTCATATCGTCGAAATTCCTTTCATCATATATGTTTGTGTCAACTTTTATTTCTTGTATCATGAAAAAAAAAAAAAAAAAAAAATGTACTCCTCGACTTTTTTTTTTTTAGCAGCAAACTTTCTTCTCTCGAATCATTTTTTTTCAGTGCTACTCATTTTTAGAAAAACACTTATCATGGAAATATCTTTCATCATTTGTATTTTTGTGTTAACTTTTATTTCTTGTATCATGGGAATATGTTCTTGTACTTAGATCAACATTTTTTTTCCAGCAGCAAATTTTCTTCTCTCGCATCATCGAAACATCTTAATATCTTTGCACTGCTTAGATTTAGAACAAATCTTATCATCAAAATATTTTTCTTCATTCGTTTTTGTGTGTTTTTTTTTCTTGTATCGTCGATATATATTTCTTGTGCTACTCGACCTTTTTTTTTAAAGCAACAAACTGTCTTCTCTCGTATCATCTAAACATTATTTTTTACACTGCTCCTTTTTAGATATCTGTAATCATAAATATATATATTTTTTTTAACCACAAATAAATAGAATAATAACAGAAATGGATTTTATTTCAGAAAGTTATTGGAAGATCTCTCTAAAGAAAATGTTATCAAGCACTGAACATATAAAAAGAGTATTCAGTAATATATATATATTTTTTCATTTCTTGATTCAGCATAAATATATATATATATTCTAAATGCTCAAATGTTGTTGTAATAAATCCCCCCCCCCAAAAAAAAAAAATGCAGAGACGAATAGTTTCCCAGAAACTTATTGGAAGATCTTTGTGGAGAGTGTTTAATCAAGCATTGGCCATATGAATAGAAATCATATATCGTTCATATTTTGATTCAGGATAAATACATCTTTTCGATGCTCAAAAATGCAGAAAAAAATTAATATCCGAAGTTTATTGGAAGATCTTTGTAACTAAACAGTCAACACAAACATAATTACGTTAGTATTATGCAACATTGTTCAGTAATATACCATAGTTTTTTAAAATTATTATTCAGCATAATCATACGTTTTCGGCGTTTGAAAAAAAATCTTTCCAATAAAATACAAAAACCTTTTTGTTCCCAAAACTTTGTGATAAATATTTGATCTGTGTGAAGAATATTTTATCATATGAAAAGACATGGTTCAGTAATACGATATAACATTTTAATGTTTTGATTCAGCATTATTATATATTTTCGATGGCCTAGAGGACAAGCATTGAGTATATTTGGTGTTCAGAAACTTCCCGAGAAAATGCAGTAATATTTTTGTTTTCAGAATTTATTGGAAAATCTTTGTGAAGAATATATATATATTTTTTTTGAGTATAATTTTTTTTTTTCGATAAAAAAACCCAAAATTTTGAATTTATATTTTCAATTTTTCTTTTAACTCAGTTAAACGAAACAGAATAATTGCTATTACTAACTTCATCTCTACACTCAAGAATATTATACACCATCCAATAGCATTCAATAATACAACTTTATCCAGTTTTTCATTCAGCATAATTATATACACATGTTCATAATTTGTCAAAACAAACCTTGTCGGGAAAATACAAAAAAAGTTTTTATTCCTAAATTTATTGAAAGACCTTTATTAAGAATATTTTAGCAAACATTGATCTTTGTAAAATCAATATTTTATGAAGCACTGATTATACAGAAAAGAGATTGTGATTCTATTTAAAAGAAGGCATTACAAGAATTTGTATAATTTTTTTTCTTTAACTTAAGTGAATAGTCAACACAGAATAATTGTTGAAATAACTCTGCCCAGGAGGATAGAAAAACATTTTTTTTTAAATAAAAAAATTAGTGAAAGATCTTTGTAAAGCATATTTTACCAAGCGTTATGTCTTTTCGATCTTCAGTAATAATCTTTCTGTAACATAATCTTTCCCGAGAAAGTACAGAAACTTGTTTTGTCTCCATGATCTTTGTAAAAAAAAAATAATAATAAAAACATCGATTGTATAGAAAAGAGATTGTGATTCAATTCGAAATAAGATGTTACAATAACTTATATTAATGTTTTTCTTTAACCCAAGTGAATATTCAACACGGAATAGTTACTATAACGACCATCTTTTCTACATACAGTAATCTTATGTTCAGTAATATAACTTTTTACTATTTGATTCAATGTATATACACCTTAACAATGTTGAAATAAATATTTCCGAAAAAATACAGAACATTTGTTTCCGAAACTTATTCGTCAAACTCTATGAACTGTTAACAATTAATGATAACTTCACGTCTACCTACAGTGGTATTATGTCATAAAATTTAATAACACAATTTCCATTTTCTAAATCAAAATATATCTTTGATGTTCTATAACTTGTTAAAATACAATTTTTTTTGTTTCCGAAACTTATTGGAAGATCTTTGTAAAAAATAAGTATCGACAATACAAAATGAAATTGTATTTCCATTTTAGAATATCAGAAGACCATATAATAGAATTCTCTTATTTTCTGATTCAGTATAAATATATCTTCTATGTTCAATAACATATGAAAGACGACCCTAGGAAAAGAGACATTCAAAATATCACAAAACCATATTAATTTCAAGTGAGTAGTCAACGTGCAACAGCTACTAGAAGCAGTATCATGTTCTATAGGTTTCAGTGATGTTCAATAATTTGTTAAAAAAAAAAAATCCGAGAAAACACAGTAACATATATCAATTCCGAAATATATTGGAGGATGTTTGTGGAGATTATTTTATGAGAATTGAATCTATATAGGGAAAGGTTTAATTTCTATTCGGATTATTAGAAAACCGTTTTTTTTTTTTTTTTTTTGAGCTCATGGGATTGTCAGCGTAAAATAATTACTAAGACAAAATTCTTCATTGATACCTATGGGGTAGTAATATAGTAACATATTTTGATTCAGTATAAATCTACCTATTCGATGTTTATTATTTTTCAGTGTTTTATTTTTATTATTATTATTTTTTTGAGCTCTTATTTATTGTAAGATCATTGTGAAGAAAAAAATCCTCTGTTAGATATTAAAAGTAAATATTAAGACATGATCTTTCCGAAACGTTTTGTGGCATCCTCAAGTCGGATGTGTTTTTTGCGGTGCTGGCTGGATATATAAAACAGATGGAATGTAAAAAGTGTTAGACTTGATTCGACTCTTTCCTCCAACGGATTATTATTATTATTATTATTATTCCAACTACTAGTGCTACTACCACCACCACGACTATTAGGCGGAGTATAAACATATTTGATATCGGGAGAATACGTCAGTTTCATTTGTAAGAAATAATAGCCAGTGGCAGATCAATACACCAGAAGACGTAATGGATTTGTTAAGTTTTGACAGTTCTCTTCAAGAGACAGAGCATCGGTTAGCCACGTTCAGTGGACATGAGGAATTTCCCATTGACATTAGACAATTGGCTAAAGCCGGATTTTACAATACGAACAGAGGGGATAAAGTGAGGTGCTTTGATTGCAGTTTAGAAGTTGATGTTAAAACTTTCAGAGCGTCAGACGACATCGTCAAGATCCACAGGGAGAAGAATCCTAACTGTCCATTTGCATGCAAATTAGCCATCTCTCAAAGGCTTAGCATATACAGGAACATGACCTTCACCACCTACGACACTTTAAGATATGAGGAGCAGCGATTAGCAACTTTCATCGACTGGCCACATGAATGGTTACAGCCATCAGAATTGGCTGCCGATGGATTTTATTATCTGAGGAAACTTGATCACTGTGCGTGTGTCTTCTGCAGAGGGATAGTTGGAGCCTGGGAAACGAGTGACACACCAAGAGGAGAACATCAGCGCCATTTTCCCCACTGTCCCTATATCAGGGGTCAGCCGGTCGGAAATGTTCCCATTATTCATGGCGATGTCTTAGCCAGGTTACCTGCAATACCTGTCAGTCTGGACGAATGTGGATCATCAAGACATATGGCTGGATCATACCCTGAATGCTGTAAGTAATTTGACTATATCTATCGGTGAATTGGATTTGAGATTTATTGACATTATATCTCTTCGTGAGTAAGTTAATTGTATATTCATTACCTGTGATAATTTCTTCTCACAGGGGGTTCTCTAGAGGGAATTGGTCTCTCCCAACATTCCGGGCCGATACGCGAAGATTACAGAACAGTAAATAGCAGACTGGAGAGCTATGTCAACTGGCCCGAAGGTGTTGCTCTGAATCTACAAGATCTTGCCGAAGCTGGATTTTTCTACTGTGGTACGATTTTGATAATAAGATTATAAAGTGATGATAATACCAATACTGGATTAATTGCAGGTGTTGAATATTTTCAAAATCTGTTAGTTAAGAACTTAGAAAATACATCCATTTTCTCTATCAAAAGAAATATTATCTAAAATTACAAAATGTAAAGATTACAAAATGAACATTTGAGGTAAAACTTCCCATTATTACTTTCATAGGTCTGAGTGATCATGTTCGTTGTTTCCTGCGGTAAAGGTCTTCGCAATTGGATGAATGGTGACATACCTTGGAATGAACACGCTAGATGGTATCCTGAATGCAGATTTGTCTTACTGATGAAAGGTCAGGATTTCATCAATAAAGTAAGTATATATCACTTACCGATCCATGTTTTCTCTTGTTGAAATAATAATAATAGTGAACTTGTATAGATTATATTTCTCATTATTATATTAATATTATCTTTTTCTTCCTTCTTCTATTTTTAGATTCAGCAAGAATATCCAACATACACCCGCATAGCAAGTACTGTGTATTCGGGTACCGACAAAGCTCCTTCCGATAGCAGTAACAGTTCTACGGAGATGCGATCCGTATCCGATCAGGATCTGGATCTATTGATGAGTTTGGACATCGCCAAGGGTGTACTGGGAATGGGATTTCCTACATGTATAGTTAGGGCTGCTATCCGAAATCATGTTGAACAGACCGGCGAGCCGTATTTCAGGATAGAGCCTTGTCTTGTAGATGTTATACAGAGAATGGGCGATACTCGAGGTGAAACAATAGAGAATCAGGTTACAGATATCCACTCTGAAATGACAGATTATGAGCCATCATTTGGCGAGACTCATATTTCATCTTCAATTTCTCAACAACATTCTTCTGTATTTCCATCCACATCTGAAACAACGGAAAATCAAGTTGGAAATATTGAGTCAATTCATTCTGAAACTACTGAGTTTGAGCCATTATCTGGCGAGACTCGAATTTCATCTTTGATTTCTCAACAACAAGCTTCTGTATTCCCGTTTACAACAACAAGAAGCTTCTGTACTCTCGGCTACATTTGGAATAACAGAGCAACAACAAACTTCTGTACACCCATCTACATCTGAAATGATGGAGAGTCAGATCACAAGTGTCCAATCGAGTAATTCTGAAATTACAGAGTTTGAGCCGTCGTCCGGAGAAACTCGTATTTTATCTTCAATTTACCAACAACAAGCTCCTGTATTCCCATCTACATACTGGACCTCGATAGAAGATATCGAGAATAGCACCGAAACTGAAGCAAGACATATTTTGCAAAAAGTAAAAGAAATTATATTGCAAACTAATGAAGAAGAAGAAGAAGAAGAAGATGAAGAAAAAGAAGAATCAACACAATCTTGTAAGTATAAACTAAATATTTATCATGAAATGGGATTTTGGTTAATCAATTAATTAAGTGACATTATCATTACAGAATAACACTAATATTTATTTTTCTTTTTTCAGATAAGAAATTAAAAGAAGAACTCGAACGGATATGTGACAATCGCACATGTAAAGTGTGTATGGACAATGAAATGAGTATAGTGTTCCTCCCGTGTGCACATATGGTTACATGCGCTTCCTGTGCTGTATCCCTGAAACAGTGCCCCATCTGTAGAAGTGATATCAGATATGCACGTAAACCTATTATATCCTAATAACGTACACTTATACTTTTACAATATATATACATACACACACACACACACACACACACACACACACACACACACACACACACACACACACATATATATATATATATATATATATATATATATATATATATATATATATATATATATATATATATATATAGTAACCATATTGAAGTGTTTTATTTCGAAGATATCACCATCAGTTATTATATAACACACACACACACACACACACACACACACACACACACACACACGCATATGAATTTGAATTTAGAGAATATTAAAGAGTATAAACTAAATAGTAGAAACATTATCTGACCACGATAAAGGTATATATGAATTTATAAATAAATGACAATAATGAATATAAATAAGATAATGAAAAACATTACCCGACCATGAGAGAATACGGAAAGATATATTATTCATCAATGGTGGGATTACTGAATGCACTAACAGAAGCTGGTTATCCAATATCGACACATGATCTCTCCGATAAAGACAATATTAAATCGTCATACGGAGACGATGGAGTAATATTAACCCATGCATCTGAAGAGGCTCTTTGTCTAACATTATACTGTGCATTGGGATTATTGATAGAAAAAGGAATAAGCGTAAATCTGAGCAAATCTAATGCCGCAGAATACACATGTTACATTTCCCTGCAGTGAAAATCGAAATCAGGCCAAACCGTGAAAATAATACCATCGTAAGAAAAGAAAAGATGATCACATTACTGATGAAAAGGATCCTGTGAATATTAATGAAATCTATAACGGCGGAAAAGAATATTCTTATCAGAATACACTGCTATATTCTCATAGCGATAATTTGAGAACTGTCATTATTGAAAGTAAAGGACGAGGACAAAAAACGAACGATACACTTTCAACTGTTTTGTACATAGATTCTTATGATAGAAATCGGTTACCTGATATCATCGAGGATATTGCTGTAGCAGCACGACCCCGCAACCTGGAGTTCAGCATAGTTACCCAGGTTGGGTCACACAGGTCCACAGCCATGTCCGCGCTCATTGGACAGCGGGCTCCCCTCGTTCCCTGCGCGCTTACACAGCGCTAGTGTATTTAAGCCGCAGAGCCAAAAAACGAGATCAGAAGACAGAGGAGGCAGACAGCAGCCAATCAGAAGAAGGATAGATGAACAGGCTCCTCCCCTCTCTCCCTGCGGTGAATCGGTCCTTGATTGGACGATTCAGAGAGAGGGGATGATCGGTTCCGGCAAGGGTGGCGGACGGGGCGCAGCGGGTGGAGCCGAGCAACGCCAAGAGAGTTAGCATGATGCCATGATCCCTCGATCGTGTGGCTTTTGCATGGGCATATTAAAGAGATGCACCGCGCCCGGTCCCATGCAATCTCGGCCTCGGCTCTACCGCGTTACCGGACGGTGACGCGCCCCCCATTGTTTGATGCCACGATGCTATGTGCTTGCATGTAGCTTCGTGCCCTACTAGCCTACTCTTTCCTATGCGAATTTTCGGCATTAGGATGACTCTGTGCACACCTTCTGGTGAACTGGACCCCATCTTCGGGCGCGTGCTCGGACGTGGGCAGACCTTTACCTCCCGCAGGGGAGGGTGTGTCTGGGGGGCCTTAGAAGCCTGCCTTACGGTGTGCATAGAGTGCATCTTTTGTTAGGGATGGTCTGGCAGACCTCTGAGACTGCACCTTTTCTTCGAATAGGGCTGATAGAGCC
>NW_023660662.1:149348-174654 GCF_015228065.2 Penaeus monodon | reverse complement strand
GCCTTCCCATTTTATAGATAAAAAATGTACAATTCTAAATAATACTTACTCTTAAAACAGCCTTTCTTTAAAAAAAGCCATGCAATGTCATGCTTTCAAAAGAATCGGACAAACAGGTAGTGCAGATAAGGGAGCTTCTGCCAAAGTTGTACTCTTCCTCCCATGTCAAGTCATGGGTCTGCGGGAAATACAGCATTTGGTTAAGTGACACAAGTTTCAAACTTCGCTAACCCAATGTATCAATAGCCCTTAGGAAACTTGATTACTAACAAAAACACCAATGAACTTAGATTAATGGATGTACGTACATTGTCCATATCTTTCAAAATCAGGTTTGCCAGTAATGTGGAGAACCCAGGGACGAGGCATGAATAGCCCATCAGTTTAAGATTAAACTCTGCATAGCAGAAGATGCTCACCTCGCCGTCTTCTGCTCTTGGCTGGTACACCTCATCAAAGAGTTTCTGTAAATTACAAATCTAACATATGAATCTAAACTATTCAAGTAAATCAACAATATCAAATGAACTGTCTCACTGGTACCAACTGGTATGTGAAAGCAACCTTGCTTTTGCACTGAAGCAATTCCAGGAGGACTGGGGAAGTTCTAGATCTGGAGACTTCTAATGCTGAGGTGATGTTTTGGAAGTCTTCCCCTTCCTGGTCTTTGCTATTTTGGTTTGAGAGGAAAATGCATGCCTGGGCTTTATCGATCTGGAAAGGAAATGGTAAGTTCAAGTCCTTTACGTAAGAGTCTTTACGCTAGACCACACTATGAAAAAATACTAATAAATCAAAATTGCATAGAAAGGGTTCAATCTTCCTTCAAGTCTGAACAGGAGTAAAGTAACATGATTACCGCAGCAAGTTCTTGACCATCTTGAACCAGGCCTTGGACAGGATGCAAGGCATGGAGTGGTGATTCACCATCCTCACACGGAGTACAACTGCAATTTTGTTCAATTAAATACAAAAGATATGGTGTCACATTAATCAACAATGACACTATGCATTAAATATGCCTCAATTCAGAGCAAGAAATTACAAAGTGTATGAAGTTGCTGGTGAAAGGAGAAAACATTAGGGCCGGATTCACTTAACACTCTCTCAGGATCGCACCTTAGGCTGCGGCAGTAAGGTGTTCATACAACATCCAGAGTGGGGGCCGATTGCTGATCACTAGTAGCATTGCAGATTGAACACAAAGAGCATTCAATCCCAACCTTCCTAAACGCTGTACTCTTTCTACATTTTTGGATAAGACATTTAATTTGCTAAGAAACATACTTCCGAGTGATGCCAGATTAAAAGAAATCAGTGAAGTGAGGGAGTCGTCAATGCAGCTTTTATAATGGGAATCGCCCTGTAAAAGCACCACCGGAAAAGTCTTTATCAAGTGGGAAGAGTTAGTGTTTTAAAAAGCCCAAAATATTCCCCCAGAAAGACCAGGTCAGCATCCCTGTGACCCTGTCTTATAAAAGTGGGGGGCTTCTGAGTTTTTAAGGTCCCCAAAAAACACAATATGCCTTTGAGATAATTAGGGAAAAAAATTTTAAAAAAAGAAAAAAAGAAAAAAAAAACTTAAAGAAAAAAAAGGGAGCTTAAGAAAAAGGCAACTCGGCCCCCTCTCAATTTTTCCCCTTTCTACTCCATTTTTTTTTACAGGTTTTGCTCTTTTTTATCTGCAGGATTTTCATTTTTAAATATCACTTAATATTGAATAAAAAACGGGAAAAAAAACTACGTAAAACCTACCCTGCCAGCCCAAATCGGCCTATAGGGTTTTTTTAAATTTTGGAACAACCTGTGGAAATTATCCTCAGTTTTTAAGTTTGGTACTACTTTCATACGTGCCTAAAATAAAGAATCAAATAAGAAGCACCCTGTGTTCCTTCAACAATAATTTTTTAAACCCAAACAAATATAAAACAATATGAAATAATAATTTTTATATTTTTTCTAATTATTTTGTTTTTTCATTTTTCAACAGGTGTTTTTGGAAGTCTTGCTGATTTTTTATCTCTTTGTTGCCCCTTCTTGCGAAATTTACATTGTGAGTACAGTATTACTTTGTATTTTTTTGCACTAATGAAATTTTCATTTTACAAAATAAAAACAATGCCACAGAAAATTTAATAAAAAAAAAAATTTAACATAAAAATTTTTCTTGCTTAAATTTTTTTTAGAAATGCAAGAGGATATCAACCCTCCCAAAACAAGGGGTAAAAAAAGGGTGAAAAAAAATTCGGTCACTTTGTTTTGCAGGGGGACCCCCCTAGCCGTAAAGCATTTGCTGTTATTGTGGTGAAGTAAGCCGGGTTCCATAATGAATCATGGATTTTTCCCCTTCTAAGGTTGTCAGACTTCAGCCTCAATTTTTGTTCATGTTGCTGCTTCCCAAAATGCATGTACGGTTTATGCAAATTTCTTCTATATTCTGCAGAAATTTATTGATATCAGATTCCCAAAAAACTAAAATGACTTTTTTTCTAAAAAAGTATTCATACCCTTACTTAAAAAAGTATGAATCCAGCCCCCATAAACCCCCAGCTAAATCCTGGAAATAGGTATTTATGATGACAAACATAGGGGGGGGACGCTCGGCATCCCCCTCCCCTTTTTTTAAAAATTTCATTTAAAAATGATCCGCACCAAGTGAATCCTTTATTTTTTATCAAAAGCCTGTCAGCCATTTTTCTTTAAAATATCTGCCATTGTGGAAAGGGGTTGGTATTAAGAAACCCCTTTTTAAACCACTATATCATTGGGTTTTATTCGTATAGAGAGTTTTTTATACAAAAATTTTGTCAATAGGCACCCACTATATTTAACAATTATAACTTTTTTTTCTCTTAAACTCATACCTTTTAAATCCAAACAACAATAAAATCCTTCCAAAAAATCTTCCAAAGAGACTAGTGGTTGGGGTAATAATCTCAATGGTGTATTTAGGGGAAAAAAAACCCTCATTTTTTGGGGCTAACACCATTGGAAATATAAGTGGATCATGTCTCACATATTTTTAAATAAAAGCGAGTACTGATTTGCCTTAAGGAACGACATACTTTGAGTTATTTATGAAAACTGCTCTTACATACTTACTAAAAAATTTGTTAACAAGATTAAACAATTTCCCCACTGTTTTTTTAAATTTACATTAACTGCAACAAAAGAGGGGAATGTTGAATCAAACAATATCAATCATAAGGGTAACTACTCACTCTTAAGATGGCCCAGGAAGCACACATTAAACGGTTCAATAATTTGGAAGGCACTTTCTCCAATAGGTAGGCCCCCCCCAAAAAATGGGACGAAAAAGATGATTAGTTCATAAAAAAAAAAAAAAAAAAATTTTCATGGGGCATTGATTCTATTCTGTAAACAAAATTTTACATTGGGGCATAAAAATAAAAAAGGAATTTTACTCCAACTGAAAATCTTCGCAATGAAGAACCGGAGATTAAGTTCAGCAAGATTTCCAAAAAAACACCTGTTGAACATAAACGTTACAAAATACATTAGCACAAATATAACATATATTTTTTCTATTTTTTTTAATTTTTTGGTTGCCCATTTGAGGGGAAAAGGGGAAAAAATACGGGCTCTGTGAGTCACGATTAATTCTTCTTCTTCTTCTTTTATGGGGTTTTAGACTTTTGAAGTCTATATCCCTGGATCTTTGATGTTTGGTTTTTCTTTGTTAATGGATTTTTTTATATTAGTCTTTTATTTTTATCTTTGTAGGAAGATTTTAAAATGTCTTAATGTGTATTTTTTCTTAAAGCTGATGAATTTTCTTAACCTTTTTATAAGAGACAAAAATTGGATTTTTTTAATTTTAAATTTTTTTTTAATGTTTTCATAAAATTTCTTTTATACATTTAAAATTTTGGGGCTTGAAGTGTTTGGTGTTCCTAGGGTTCGCTTCTTTTTGGACCTCGAAAAGTTGGGTCTGTCTCCTTTTTATTTTATAAGATGTTGTTTTAATCTTGTATGATTTTTTTTTTTATTTGTGTAAACAAACATCTTTTTTTTTTTTTTTTTTGATCTTGACCATTCATTTTTTTTATCTTTGATAAAAATATTTTTTTTGTGTTTAAATTTCAATCCACTTTCTTCCCATGTTTTTTTCTTTTTTTTTATCTTTTTTTTATTGTTTAAAGTTTTTTGTTAGGCTGGGGAAATTTATTAATTCATTGTTTTTTTGGCAGTTTGATCTGCTATTTTTTGCCTCAACCCCTTTATTGACGGTACCCCTTGAATATATTTTCTGTTTTATTTTGCTAATGTGAGTATTGATTGTTGTATTTCGTAGTATTTGTTGTATTTTTTTGGGGTCTGTGATTTACTTTTAATTTGTAGTGCTAAAAAGGTCGTGAAGATTACCGAGTTTGCTTTTTTGTTATTTGAATGAATGTATTTGTTTTATTGAAAATAACTCTGCTTGGGTTATATCTGTGCTTTGGGTAGCTTCCAGATTGTTGTTGTTAACTTTTGGATAAATTTGCGCGAAAAATGAATTTTGGTTTTTTATTTTTGTCCATTTTTAAAATTTTTTTTGTTGTTCCCTATATTTATTTTTTCTAACATTGAAAACTTTTTTAATTATCTGTTCGAAAGGTCTTTTGATGTACCTTTTTAAAAATTTGAGTTCTTACTGTAAATTTCATACCATGGTGGTATGGGGGTGTTCTGTACTATTTTTGTTATATTTTTTTTTTAAATGTTTCATTTTTTAAAGGGCTCTGTAATTTTTAAAAATTTTTTTTATCTTTTTTTTAGATTTTTTTCTTTGATATTTTTTTTTACTATTTGCTTTTTTGGTGTGTTATCTTTTTTTCTCCAATTTTTTTTGCTAGTTTATACTTCTTTTTCCCTTTTTTTTTCCTTTTTTCTTTTGGTATTTTGTTATTATGCTTGGGGGGTATTATTGGGGGTGGATCTAAAGCAACCTTTTTGCTATCCTTAGTGCTAGTTTTTGTACTTTTTTTATTTTTTTTTTAATTCTGTTTTTTTTGCATTCCAAAAAACAAATATACCATACTCTTTTTTTGGTTTTTGATTATACATTATAAATTTTTAACAGTGTTTCCTTTTTTTGGCCCCCCATGTGTAAGGATATTTTTTTTTTTCATGTTTCAATCCTCTTTAAACATAACTACGGGGGAATTTTTTTTTCAATGTACCAAATAAAAATTTTATGAAATGTATTTTTGTGATGCGGGTTTTGATTTCAAAAGAAGTCCGCTGAAAAAGCAAAATTTTTTCATGATACACAGAAAAGTTTGCTGCTGAAAAAAAAAATGTAGTCGTTTTAAAAAAACCGGCAGTACGGGGAAATTTTTTTTTTGCGTGACCCCACAAATCAAACGATGAAAGGTATTTTGTGATACGGTTTTTTAAAATTTACATACAGAAAAAAAAAAAAAATGTTTTGATCCCAAAAGTAAAGTTTCTGCTGAAAGAAAATATCAATCGAATATGAGAAATAAAATTTTTTTTTTTTTTTCGATAATACACAAATACAAAGTAAAGATGTTTTGATGATGCGGGTTGTTTTCAAATTCATACCACAAAAAAAAAATGTTTTGATGATACAGGAAAAAGTTTTTTTTTCGGGGAAAAAAAAAACATTAAACAAAAACATTGTAGTACGAGTTTTTTTTTTTTTTTCGATGATACCCCAAATAAATGTAAAAAGGTATTTTTGGTGTACAATTGATCAAAAGATGACGCACAAAAAAAAAATTTTCAAATGATAGGAGAGAAAAAGTTTTGATGTGAAAAAAGTAGTCAATCAAATTTTTATTAAATATGTCTTTTTCTTGATGATACAAAAATTCAAACGATAAAGTTTTTTTATGATGCTGGTTTTGATCTAAAAATAGCAGCACAAAAAAAAAAAAGAAAATTCGTAACACGAGAAAAAAATTTGCTTTTTTAAAAAAATTTTGTCGATCTAAATATGATCACACAAATTTTTTTTTTTTTTTCGACGATTCACAAATAAAAATGAAATGATTTTAAGTTTGGTTTGGATATCTTGGTGTGACATACTGTCTGCTTTTTTGCTCACGTGTGTCAGTGCTGCTGACTCGGCTAAACCCCGAGCCCCTTCCCGCCGTGGTGCCCCCCCACACAGAAAACCCTCCGGGCACGTTGCAACTTCTCGCGCCGGGCGGGGGAACCGCCGCCCCCTGGATGGGGGCCCGCACTTTTACCACTGTCTACCGGGGAGGCTGTAAGTGGAAACTAGAGCAAAGAGAGAGAGAAAAATTTTTGATGAACCCCCCCCATCCCCTTTCCCGTTGTTGTCGTGGGGGGGTTAGGAGGCGGAGACTGGGCCCAAAGATGGGGGGAACTCCCCAAACCTTGGGGTCACCCTCCCACTCAACTAATTTTTTGCATGGGCTTTTTTTTCCTTTTCCCCCTTTTTGTTTCTGTCCCCCACCCAAAAACCCCTTTTGCATCCACCCTAAAGGGGTAGAGCCGTCGAAAGGATGAAAGCTGACTTTGTGCCCGTCCAACGGCCCGAGGGGGCCAGGGCCGGTATTCCCCCGTTTTGTATCTAGCCCTTACCCCCCAGGAGCCCTGAGGGTGGGACTGTTTTTATCCCCAACATAATCCAGGCTTACCCTGGCCTTAAAGAAAAATTATCCCCACTATTTGGGGCAATGAGGCTTGCCCCTTTATAAATCCCCAAAAGATGTAAAAACCCCCCAGATTCCCTACCCCCCGGCTCTCCTTTACCACGGCTCCGAAAACTCATACACCCCCTCATCAATCCTACTAGTACAGTAGCCAACAATCCAAAACCCCTTAAAAAACATTTCCACTCTCCCCCCCCCCCAAAACCTTTCCCGTTTTTGTCCGGGGGGTTTTTAGGAGGGGGGAGACGGGACCCAATGATGGGGGAACCCCCCCAACCTTGGGATCAGCCCTCGATCAACAATTTTGCTGGTCTTTTTTTCCTTCCACTTTTTTTTTTCTTTCCTTTACCCCAAAAAAACCCTTT
The DNA here is from genome assembly GCF_015228065.2 of Penaeus monodon. NCBI lineage: Eukaryota > Metazoa > Arthropoda > Malacostraca > Decapoda > Penaeidae > Penaeus > Penaeus monodon. Next base: position 167,639 of record NW_023660662.1, on the reverse strand, counting down.
TGCTATCCACCCCTAAGGTGTGAAGCCGTGCTGAAAGGATGAAAGGGCTGACTTTTTTGCCGCCTGAACGGGCCTTGGGGAGCCTGGGCACGGTATTCCCCCGATTTTTATCTAGCCCTTACCCCTCAAGGGGGGCCCTGAAGGGTGGGCTTTTTTTATCCCCCCAAATAACCGGCTTACCATGGCCAGAAAAAAAACTTATCTCCACTATTAGGGGCAAAGAGGGTTTCCCTTTTTCAAAAAGCCCCAACGAGTAAAAACCCCCCCGATTCCCTGACCCAGGGTCTCCTTTTACCACGGCTCCCAAAAACTGCCAAACAACCCCCCTCATCAAGCCCATAGTACATGCCAACAACCAACCTTTAAAGGGAAAATTCCACTCCCCCAGCACGCTCAACTTCTCCCTCTACCCCAAACCTCCAACATCAACCACCCCTCCCCCATTAAGTTTCAGCCTTTTTGCCCCCCCTCCCCTAAAAAATACCTCCTCAACACTACTCCATCGTCCCACCCCCCCCTTTGACTACCCCCACACTACAACAATATTAATCCCCCCCCTTTAGCCAGCCAAAAGGGGCCCATTTTTCGTGTCCCTCCACAGCCCCTACCCCCGACAACACCCTTCTTTCCAAAAAAGTCTCCAAAAACGTAGGTAAAGTCTCTTTCCGTAGCCGACCCACCGCTCCCGTCTTTTACAGTAAATCCAAAACCAAGCTAAGCATTTAAAAAAACTAAAAGACCTAAAATGGTAAAACCCCCTCCCTTTCAGAACCCATCCAAACCCCCCAATACTTGCACCCCAACAGTTTCAACTCCCCAGCAAATTGCCCCAAACTTGACAAAGTTTGGGCAGATTGTGGGAAAGACCTCTTGCCTGTCTCACGACTTGATCAAGTCAGTAAAAACTACTCCATTCCCCCCGGGTTCTCGAAAGAAACCCACAACATAGCCAAAATTTTCCTTTCCCTAGACATGACCTTCCCTTTAAAAGTCTATATGGAGGAGAATCCCCCCCTGTTCGTCCATACCAACCCCCTCCACGTCAGTGCCAAAATTTTTGGCGTCTAGGACCCCCCAAACATTGCCGTTCCACGCCAATGCCCACTATGTGCCCACCTGGCCATACCCACTAACTGCCCTGCACAATCCCCCCAAATTTCCAAAATTGGCGGGGCCCCCCCAATGTATTTTTAAGGGGGGGGTGTCCCACCATAAATTTTTGGTCGAGGTAGCAAAAATCTCTTTTTTTAACTTTTGGGCTACACTACGTTAAACCAACGAGAAGCCGCGACGGGTTTCTCTCTTACTCCTTTTTCCATAATATGGGTCATTTTTCAAACCCAAATTTTCCTAAAAAACCCACCCCCCCCCACATTAAACCCCCCTCTTCTACCCCCCACCTTCCCCAGTCAAACCTTTTGCCATCCAAAACCGACCTCCAATTCCCATACAGATATTTTTTAAACACCAAAACCCAAAAACCCAAAACCTTCCCCTCCCTCCTCGCACTACCCGTAACAGACAGAACAAACGTTCCACCCCCCCCTTTTCCCCCACCCCACAATCACCTCCACCTTCCTTTACCCCCTTTGCTTGAGACACCCGTCCTCTCTTCCCCCCTCAAAAGAAAACCTTTCCCCCAAAACTCCCCAAAAAACCCTTAAAAAACCATTGAAAATTTCAAGTTACCCAAGAAAAAGACACTCAATCTCCAAAACTTACAACTCCTGCTCCTTCCCCCCCCAAGAACTGCGATATCCTCCTCCTCCTAACGATACCCCCTACACCCAATCCTCGTCCCCCCTCCCAAAAAACCCCTCCCCCCCCCCCAACCCGCCCCCATTACCCTCCCACCATCCCTCTATCCATTCCCCTCCCTCCCCGGATACACACGTGAAACCCCAAGTCCAAGTTACCCCCCCCCCAGAACCCCCCCCATCTCCCATACCCTCCAGTAGAAAACCAACTCCCCCACCTCTCCCCCCCTTTAGACCTCTCAGTCCCTTTTCCCCCCCCTCTAGCGCTTCCCCCCCCCAAAAACAGTAAGAAACTATCCCTTTATTGGAATATTCCGGTTTCCCCCTCCCACAGAACTAAACCTTCGTCAAACCTTTCCTTTTATAGTCCATCTAATGCCTTCAAGAGACCTTTCTAACACATCCTCCATACCAATCCCCAAAATTTTCTTTTTTCTCATCCCCCATTCCCTTATTCTCATCCTACTTATCAATCAGAAAAAACCTTATGTCACACCTCCCTTTCAAAAACCCAAGCCCTTGCCATTATCCGTATCTTCCATGTTCCCTTTTTAATTTCCCCTTTCAAAACCCCCCAAAATCCCTTTTATCGTCCCACGTTTTGAAACAAACCCCCCTACCCCTTCTTTCCCCCCCTCTACCTCCCCCTTCACCGACCTCCCCAAACCCCAGACATCCTTCAGAAACCCCCACTTTCTGCTTCAAAAAACCATTCTCTTTCCTCAAACGTTACATTCCTTTATTAAACTAACTCCTTACCACCCCCACCCAACCCCTTTCACTCACCAATTCCTTGCCCACTTGACAAAATATCACAAACTCAAACCCCCCTTTCCCCCCAAAAATTAACTAAGTGCTACATGACCTTAGATGTCTACACATTTTCGCTTTACCCATTAACCTTCCCTCTCCCCGCCCTCTCAACTTCAACACCCCCACCCCCAAAACCTCCAACATCAACCACCCCATCCTCCCCTTAAATTTAAAACCTTACAGCCTTTTTGCCACTTCCCCATAAAATACCCCCCTTAAACTACTCCCCTCTTCGTCACGGCCCCCCCCCCTTTGACTACCCCTATCTCTACAACAATTTTTAAAACCCTCTTGCGCGCCAATGGGGCCGATTTTTTTGTGATCCCTCCCCAGCCCCTACTCTGACAAAAACCCTTCTTCCAACAATGTCCCAAAACAAATGGGAAGTCTCTTTCCGTACCCACCCCACCCTCCCGTCTTGTCACAGTAACATCCGAAAAAAAAGCTTGCATTAACAAACTAACGACCTATATGGTAACCCCATCCTTGCAGAAAAACCCCCTCCACCCCAATACTTGCCCCGGAACGTTTTTAATTCCCCCAAATTCCCCTCTATGACAAAAATTGGTAATTGTGGAATCACTTGCCTGTCTCACAGACTAGATGCAACATCATAACAATTCTACTCCTTCCCCCCAGAGGTCTCGAAAAAAACCACTAACATAGCCAAAAATTTCCTTCCGTAGACAGACCCCTTCCCTTTTTGTCTACTAGAGGGGAAACCCCCCCTGTTTCCCCTACAACCCCTCCACCGGGGCCAAAAATTGGTTTGGCGTCTAGGACACCCGCCAAACTTGCGTTCCCAGCCAATGCCCCTATGTGCCCAACCTGGCCATACCCCATCTACTGCCCGCACAATCACGCACAGTGCCAACTGTGGCGGCCCCCATAATGTATTTTATAGGGGGTGCCCACCTATAAATTTTAGTCTGAGGTAGCCTCTCAGATTCAAAATTTGGGCTCGCCTACGTGAAAGGGGAGAAGAAGCACGTCAAATTTTTTCTCCCTTTCTCCTTACTCCCGTAAACCTTATTCACCAATTTCCCAACCCCCCCCCCCCATTAAACCCCCCTCTTCTCCCCACCTTTCCCCCCGCAAAAATCTTTTTCCATCCTAAATCCAGACACTCCCAAACTCTACTACAGAATTCAAAACACCCCTAAATCCCAAAACCTTCCCCCCTCCCTCCTCGACTACCCCTAAAAGACAAAAACAAAAGTTCCCCCCCCCTCTTCCCCTACCACACAAACACCTCCACCTTCCTTTGCTCCCTTTCTTGAGACACCAGTCCTCTCTTCCCCCCCTCACAAGAAATCTTTATCCCCCCAAAACTCCGAAACCAATCAGAAGAAGAAACCTTGAAAATTAAATTACCTAATGAAAACTGACACTCAATCTCCAAATCTTACAAAATCCTGCTCCTTCCACACTCCAAGAAAGCTGAATCCATCCTCCTCCTAACGATATCCCCCCTACACCCCATCCTCCTACCCCCACCCAACACCACCCACCCCCCCCCCCCCCCCCCCCCACATTAAAACCCCCCACCCTCCCCTCTTCCCTTTCCCCTCCCTCCTTACGCAGTGAATCCCTTATGTAACTCTTAACTCTCATAAAGTCAAAACACACCACCAGACACTCCAATCCCCCAACCTACTGCCTGCCCACGTTTTGAAAAACTACCTCTGCTTTCCCCCACCTATCCCCCCTTCACCCCACCCCCAAAAAAATCAGACATCCTTACAGAAACCCACACTTTTTTCTTCCAACCTATTTTCTTTCCTCAAACGCATACATTTTTCTCTAATTATCCTTAAAAATACCCCCCACCCTAACCCTTTCACTCACCAATCCCTTTTTCCCAGCTTAGACAACTATCACTAACTCAACCACCCTTCCCTAACATTACTATAGTCTACAAAGACCTTAGAAAAGTCAGCAACTTTATCTGTTTTAACCATTAAAACCTTTGATGATACAAGAGAATAAAAATTCTTTCTGGAAAAAAAAAAGTTGTCAATCTGAATGTGAGCAGTTTGAGAAATTTTTTTTCGATGGGATACAAATAATGAAAAGTATCTGGATATGAAAAAAAAAAAGTTTCTATGATATGAGAGAAAAAAGTTTGCTGTTGAAAAAAATGTATTCAAACTAAAAATGAGCAGTACAGGAAACGCTTTTATGGGTATACAAATTAGAAAGTATTTTGATGATGCAGGTTGATTTAAAAACTACCTGAAGAAAAAACTTCGAGATACGAGAGAAAAGTTTGCTGCCCGAAAACTGTGTCGATCAAACATGAACAGCATATGATTTTTTTTTGATGATACATAAATACAAATGATGAAAGGTATTTAATGATGCTGGTGATTCAAAATAGCACCACATGCAAAAAAAAAAAAAAAAAAAGATAATATGAGAGAAAAAGTTTTTTGACAATAACAAGTTTGTCGTTCCCGAACATAACGTACGAAATTTTTGTTGATGATACACAAAAAACGTTTCACGACACACACACACACACACACACACACCAAACAACACAAAAATGTTTATACAAGAGAAGAAATTGTCGCGAAAAACAAGTTTGTTCTAAACATGACAGACGAATTTTTTTTTTTATGATACACCAATACAAATGAGAAAGCATTTTGATGATGCAATTGATTACGAGCAGTACAGAAAAAAAAAGTTTTTAAGATACAAGAGAATAAGTTTGCTGCTGAAAAAAAAAAAAATAGTAGTCGATCTAAAAAATGAGCAAATACGAGAATTTTTTTTCTTTTTTTTGAATACACAAATACAACGATGAAAGATTTTTTGATGATGCGGTTTCATTTCAAAATAAGTTACCCATGAAAAAAAAACAATGTTTTCGATATACAAAAAAAATTTGTCGACGAAAAAAAGTATTTTGATGATGCAGGTTGATGTCAAAATAGATATTACATAAAAAAAAAAAAAAAATGTAGTCAATCTAAAAATGACAGTACGAGGAAATATTTTATACAACAAAATACAAATGATAAAGGGAAATTTGATGATGCAGGTTTGATATCAAAATAAGCAAACCCCATAAAATAAAATAAAATGTTTAAGATTATACGAAGAAGAAGTTTTTTTGACGAAAAACAGTAGTTTTTTTCTAAACATGAGCATAAGAGGAATTTATTTTTGATGATACACATATCAAAGGATGAAAGGTATTTGATGATCAGGTTTATTAATGCATACAAAAAAAAAATGTTTCGATGATACAAGAAGTAAAGTTTGCTGCTGAAAAAAAAAAAAAATGCAGTCAATCTAAAATGACATAGAAAGGGAAATTTTTTTTAAAGATACACAAATACAAAGGGTGAAAGGTAAATTTTTATGATGCGGTTGAATTCAAAATAAGTAACCAACAGAAAAAGGAAAAAGTATGATGATACACAGAAGAAAGTTTGGGTGCTGAAAAAGTGAGTCGATTTAAAATGACAGTAGAGGAAATTTTTTTTCGATGATACAAAATACAATTTGATAAATGATGTTTCGATGATAAAGGGAAAAAAAGTTTTGCTGTTAAAAAAAAAAAGTTTTCAATCTAAATATGATCAACACAAAAAGATTTTTCGATGATAAACCAAAAAAAAAAAAAAAAAAAAAATGCTTCGATATGCAGGTTGATTTCAAATAAAAGTTTTTCCACGTAAAAAATATTTTTTATATACAAAAGAAGAAAGTTTGTCGACGAAAAAAGTATCGAAATGACGTACGGATTTTTTTTTTATTTTCGATGATACCAAATACAATGAAAAAGGGTATTTATGATCAGAGTGATTTAACGACAATACAATTTTTTTTTTTTTTTTTTTTTTTTAATTCAGAAAAAAAAAATTTTCTCTGAAAAAAATGTAGTCAATCTAAAATGAGCAGTACATTTTTTTTTTTTTATAATACACAAAAACAAACAAAATGGGAGGTATTTTGATGATGCATGTTTATCTAAAGATGACAGACAGAAAAAAAATTTTTTGATGATAACGAGAAAAAGTTTGCCGCTGAAGTAAAAAAACCTAGTCAATCTAAAAATATTAGCACAAATAGAAATATCTAACATTTGGATGATACGAATTGATCTAAAAATGAGCATCACAAAAAAAAAAAAAAAAATTTCGATGGAAAACAACGGGGAGAATGTATGCTGCTGAAAAAAAAAAAAAAAAAAATGTAGTCAAGCTAAATATGATCGGCACAAAAAATATTTTACGAAGCTACACAAAAACAAACGATGAAAGGTATTTTGATGATGCAAGTTGATTTCAAAATAATATCAATGATACGAAATGCTGAAATAAAGTAGTCGATCTAAATATGAGCAGTACGAGGAAATTTTTTTGGATGATACACAAATACAAATGATGAAATGTATTTTTGTGACACATATTCATCTAAAGATGAGCAGCACAGAAAAAAAAGTTTGCATCTGAAAAAAAAGTATTGAACCTAAATATGAGTAATACGATTTTTTTTTTCCCGATGATACAAACGATGAAAGGTTTTTTGATGATGCGGGTTGACATAGAAATGAGAGTTTGCTGCTGAAAAAAGAGGTCGATGTAAATATGACTAATACAAGAATTTTTTGTTCGATGATACACAAACACAAACAATATAACACATTTCGATGATTTGATTTGAACTAAAAAATGAGCAGCACAGAAAAATTTCTCTAAACATGATCAGCATTTTTTTTTCGATGATACAAATACAAACGATGAAACACATTTTGATGATACGAGTAGATCTAAAAATTAAGAACCCAGAAAAAAAAAGTTTTGATGAAACGATAGAAGAAAATTTGCTAAGAACAAAGTAGTTGATCTAAATATAATCAGTACAAAAAAGATTTTTCGATGATATACAAATACAAATGATAAAACTTATTTCGATGATACGAGTTGATTTAATAAAAAATGTTTCAACGATACGCGACAAGAAAGTTTGCTGCTGAAAAAATAATATCAATCTATCTAGATATGATCCGGACAAATTTTTTTTTCGATAATACACAAAACAAATATGAAAAATATTTGATGGTGTTGATTAAAAATTAGTACCACTAAAAAAAATAAAGAAAAAAATTGATGCTATGAGAAAAGAAAGTTTACTGGCTGAAAAAAAATATGAGCAGTAAGAGATTTTTTTTTGGTGATACACGATGTTAAGTAGGATAGTTTTGGCAGCAATGACTTTTCTTTTTTTTATAGTTTTTTACAGAGAAAATTGAGCTGCCAATATTTGAATTGTGTTTATTGAAGGTTAAACGGTGTTTTATATTCATTTTGTATTATATATTTGCTGGAGTTGCCGGTGTGTAATGAACTTCTTATAATAAAATATAAAAATCGACTAGTGTTTTATATTTCCACACTCTTGTTGCAATCTTTGAGTTATTAAATGGTAATTTAGAATGATTTAATGTTAACCTTGATTGTAACAACAAATACAAATGATGAAAGGTATTTTGATGATGTGGGTTGATTAAATAAAATGGTTCGATTAAAGGAATGTTTGCTGCTGAAAAAAAAAAAAAAAAAAAAAATTGTCGATCTAATTACGAATTTTTTTTTGATGATACACAAATGCAATAATGAAAGGTGTTTTGATGGTGCGGTTGATTTAAAAAAGAGCATCACAGATTTTTTTTTTTCTCGATTATACAAGAGAAGAGTGTTTGCTGCTGATAAAAAAGTTGTCGATCTAAATATGAAGACTATGAGAAATCTTTTTGATGATACACAAATGCAAATAATGAAAAGTGTTTTGGTGATGCAGGTTGATTTAAAAATGAGTACCATATTAAAAAAAAAAAGATGATATGCGAGAAGAATGTTTGCTGCTGAAAAAAAAGTTGTTGATCTAAATACGATCAGCACAATTTTTTTTTTTTTTTTTTTTTCGATGATATACAAATACAAATGATGAAACATGTCGATGATACGAGTTGATCTAAAAATGAACAACACTGAAAGACAAAATGTTTAGAGATATCGAGAGAAGAAAGTTTGCTGCTGAAAAGAAAAGTTGTCGATTTAAATATGAGCAGTAAGAGAATTTCTTTTCGATGATACACAAATACAAATGATGGAACGGTGTTTCATATTCATTTTGTATTATAATACTTGCTGGCAGTTGCCAGCGTGTAATTGACTACTTAGTAATAAAATGTAAGCATCTACTAGTGTTTTATATTTCCACACTCTTGTTGCATTTCATTTATTCAATGGTGATTAAAAATGATTTAATGTTCACTTCATTGTAACAACAAATACAAATGATGAAAGGTATTTTGATGATGCGAGAAAAAAGTTCGCTCTTGAAAAAAAAAAGTAGTTGATTTAAATATGATCAGCACAAAAAAAGATTATTCGATGATACACAAATACAAACGATGTAAGACATTTTGATGATACGAGTTGATCTAAAAATCAGCAGAAAAAAAATGATTCGATGATACGCGAGAAGAAAGTTTGCTGCTGAAGAAAAGTATTCGATCTAAATATGATCAGCACTAAAAAGATTTTTCGCTGATATACAAATACAAAAGATGAAACATATTGCGATGATACGAGTTGATGTAAAAATTAGCAGCACAGAAAAGAAATGTTTCAATGATACGCAAGAAGAAAATTTGATGCACAATTTTTTTTTTTTAGGATTATACACAAACACAAATGATGTAACATATTTCGATGATATGATTTCAACCAAAGATGAGCAGCACAATAAAAAAAAAAAAAAAAAAAAAAAATCGATGATATGAGAGAAGAAAGTTTGTTGCTGAAAGAAAATAGTACATCTAAATATGAGTAATCCGATATATATTTTTTTTCGATGATACACAAAAACAAATGGTGAAAGACATTTTGATGATGTAGATTTATTTAGAAATGAGTACCACATAAAAAAAATTGATAATACATGAGAAGAAATTGTGCTGCACAAAATTATTTTCGATGATACACCAAACACATATAATGTAACTATTTCGATGATATGATTTCAACTAAAAATATGCAGCACAGAAAAAAAAGTGTTTCCATGATACAAGAGAAGAAAGTTTCCTGCTGAAAAAAAAGAATTCGATCTGAATGTGATCAGCACAAAAAAATATTTTTCGATGATATAGAGATACAAACGGTGAAAGATATTTTGATGATGAGGATTGATTTAACAAGGAGTATCACATTAAAAAATGTTTCGATGATACATGAGAAGAAATTTTGCTGCTGGAAAAACAAAGTAGTTAATCTAACTATGATCAGCACAAAATATTTTGTCGATTTTTTAGCCCCCACTATTTAATCATATATCGAAAATGTGGTGGGACCAATCAAAATAGGTCCGCCGTTTCACCATCAAGAATTTGGCTCCTCAATCTCGTCACAGTCTTGGTCAAAAGCCTTACCCGTATCTATTGACATTATAAGGTCATTCGTTTCTCGATATCATTCTCGTCTTAGTGGTCCCTGGTTAACGATTAACGGTTAGAAGCAAAATAACAATTGTACTAAAACGCTAAATGATACCAATAATTACCTGAATAAACAACATGAAAGGTACCCATTGATAGTAGGCGTGGTAGGTTACCGGATCCGATAGATTATGGCTGCCAATTCCAGGAGGCGATATTCCTAAATAATAAAAAAAAAAAGACACACAATATGCATTTCTATTTTTGGTTAGAATACATCTAATCGTAAGAGAAGTTATATTCATATTTACAATACACATGCAAATATTGCCGTTCACGTTCGTGAAATGTTAACACAGAAATGATCATATGAACCCTCACCTTCTATATCCTTATATAAACGATTTGGAAGAGTAAATTTGTCGTTGGGGATCAACAGTAGGTATTGAAACCTTATCTTTCAGCTTAGGATGACCAGCATCGTATATACAACTGAAAATGTTACGATATATTATTATCATTATCATGATTATTATTACTATTAATATTATTATCATAATATTATTCTATTATTAATTTTTATTTCTTTATCATTATCATTATCATTATCATTTCATTATCATTTCATTATATTTACATATAAATTTTCATTATCATTATAAATTATCATATTTTATTATTATTATATTATTATATTATTATTATTTTTTATCTTATTTTAATATTAATATTAAATTAGGCATTGCTTATTAGTATTTTATATTATAGCTATGTTCGTTTATTATTAAACTTATTGGATCACCAACTAGGGTATTTGTAGTAACTAGCAAACAGAAACAAAAGACTGTAGTAGTTGTCACTCGATAATGAAATTTAGTTTATCGTATTTTCAATTCGCATTTGTTTCCTGGAGTATTCCGTAGAGTAGACAGTAATGCCAGAGAAGTCATTATGGCGAGCAATTATCTTAAGGGAAATAATATATAATTATGTAAATTGATAAATTTAAATAATACAGTTAGGGGCATATCACATAATATGTTTTATACCTCCTCTAAGGTTGTTAGAATTATAAATAAGAATCATCGTACATATTAATTTTATATAAGTTTTTACATATTATTAATATATATATATAATATATTATATATAATATATAGTATATTTTAAAATATATATATATTATATATAATATATATATGAATATATGTAATATTTGTTTACAGTTTATATGTTTTTCAACAGATACTCATACTAGAGTATTGTGGTTGTAAAATTTTTAAAACCCAGTTTTGATCAGAGTGCACTTTCTTCACCAATATTACGTTACTTAGCACAAATCTGTAATACCATCACCAATAACACCATATACAACCACCAGTACCACCACCCTTTGGTATTTTATTATGTGGTTCGTCAAAAAAAGTACTGTGCAACACTGTTTTTTCCGATACATGTATAAGATATAACCGGATTGAAACAATCCTCCCCTCCTAACGTATTGCATCGATTTTAAATTCTCGATGTCGCTTGCATATTTGTCTTCGTATTTCCCGGTTGGAGGTTATAAAAAAAATTATAACGATGCTTGACGTGTATTCAAGGAAATAGATTATTGCAACAACATATTGTTCGCTAGTTGCTAATAACCCGTCAATTATTCCTTTGTTGAAACCAAGAAGGCATTGAAGGATGGAAAATCTTTAGGCATTGAGATTGAAAGAGGACAGGCACTTGCGCCATTTTTTAAGATCACATACGAGTTGATAGACTCGCTTTTCCAAGTTTTCTTGTTTACCGTGCTGTTCGAAACAACAACAAGGGTGTATAGGGATATGCAACTTTAAAAAGACGCCTGCTATCGACGTAATTTTTGGATTGAAAGGTAACACATATACAGCTTGCGGAGGCCCTGTTATGTTTCAATAAAATAATCCACACCCCGGGGCCTCCCCAAAGCTAGCGGAAATCAAGATAAAGGGAGATGACGGTATTTGCAATTACAAAATCAGAATCTACTTTTTTGGGGGAAAACGCTTCCTCAGTCTAGAGTTTAACCAATCCGGTGATTTTGTAAATGGTTAACGACGAGTTGTACCCCATTTGCTGTTGTAGACAAGGGATGTATAACGATTTGGAAATTACCGAAGCTTACTGTCAATATTTCAAAAGATGGTTTAACGATAAAGAGAAGAATGTTACCGGAAGAACATGGATGAAGTTTTTACACATGGCATTCGGAAACAGCTATTTCAAATGGTTTCTTTCCACAAAAACGCAATATGATAAAATGCCAGGACCATGGTAGGTGTGAGAAAATTTCGATCTCAAGCATTCCCATTTTTTAAAAAAATAATGGTGCCTACAAATAACACAATGGCCACAAAAAAATCTATGATGACGTAAACAAAGAGCCTCAGCTTTTGTTGCCGATATTTTGGGCATCGTCAATTCTTTCAGACAAAAAAACGATTACTCAAAAGAAAAAAGCTAATGTCGCTATTACTACCACTACTACTACTACTACTACTACTACAAATAATAATGATAATAATAATAATAGCGCACCATTAGCGACCACAAAAGAAAATGATAAATACATATCATTCGTCATCTAGAGAAACAACAGTAATGAAGGAAAAAAGAAGAAGATGAAAATACACACCGTTCTCTGGATAAAAGAGAAAATATAACATTATCATCTATATATCTCAAACCCTCAAAGCGGCCTTAATAAAAGATGTGACATCCTTTATAAAACGAAGAGAAATAACAAAAGAAGTGGTAAATTCGATAATATAGAACTTATAGAGAAAAAGGCAAAAGGGACATCATAGAAATTCTAATGGACTTTGCCACCCACATGTAAAGTACAAAAGATTAACGATTCTGAGGCAAGGGCCCAATTAATACTCTTAAAGGTTTTACGGATATGCAGAAAAATAAGATGTCTAAAAATTATCCGAACCCTTCAGATTATTACTTGTATTTTAAATTAAAAATACCATGTTTCCAAATAGTAGCAGCACAGCAGCAGCAGCAGCAGCAACAGCAGCAACAACAACAACACTACCAAAAACAACAACAATAAAATCCATCCCACTTTAAGAACGATGAGGTTAACAATGTATATTGATGATGGGTTATAAGATTAATCGTGCGATAAAGAATCATCCCAACATTAAAAGAAGAAAAGAAAGAGAGACCACACATACATTATTCAGTTGGTTAAATCGATTAGCAATTCAAGTAGTACATCAACTCTTATCCCATCACTATTAGACACATATCCCTTCATGTCGACAATAAGAAAGAAATTGAGTAATATCGCTTTTCATTTATGGAGCGACTTTCACGATCTTTTATCTCCCGATTGGGCAAGATATAATAGTAATTTTCTTACGACAAAAATTTTCTTTATTGTACTAATTGTGGATAACATCATACATAAGAGTTTATCGTATATGGCTTAATGCTTGTAGGGAAAATCGTCGAGAGACTATCAGTTCGCACAATAGAAACTCTGGCATCGAGAGGAGCCCTAATGGTAGAAGATGCTTTAACAACAGTTTTCTCTAGAATGGGGTTTTCTCTACTGCTCAGCGACTTGCGGTCGATTTCTTGTACGAGGTCGATCGTTACCGCATTAGAGATATTCGCCGAGCTTGCGGCGTTAGTGGTGGAATTTTAGACGGGATTGGTATTCTTTAATAATAGGAGGTGTTCTAGGCATGATTTTGGGGTTTGGCATTGAACATGGGCCCTGGTTACGAAAATGTTATGACACCAGAAACCTTAGCAAACTCACATCAAGAATTATGTGACCGGCTTTTAAATCTACAACGGATTTAACCGCCGGAGAGATAGCTCCCGTAACCCCCCAAGGAACTTGTAGAGATCGCTATAAACTCGGAAACAAACCATTTCGACGAAAAAAAAGACGACCACACCCCACCCGTAAAAAAGATTACGAGAATTTTCTTGTCAAATATATTTTCTGACAAAATGCAAAAACATTTTTTGGTCCCAAAATTTTGTGAATAATAATTTTTTCAAACTTAATCATATAAAAGATTGTACATCTTTCAAATCTGGATTCAGTGTAAATATATCTTTTCGATATTCAGAGGTTGGTTAAAATAATTCTTCCCAAGATAAGGCAGAAATATATTATTTTCGACGAAAAACCACTTATTGGATCTAGGACCGATACCTTTTTGCAAGAAGCATACTTTGAATATCTCGGCACGAAGACTATGAATGTTTAGGGCAACCTCTCTCGAGAGGGCACTAGTACTACCGATCACGAATCAGTCACAATTTTTCTAGACGGTGGCAAAGAAAAAGGTTATGAAGTTATTACACACGGAGCAAATACACCGACTGCAAGAAATGCGCATAAAGGGTAAATGGGCAATATCGGGTGCCGGATAACGATGTTTGTTGGAACACTTATCCTGTTTTTTCTGTGTCTCTACGTCGTGGTTAGACGTATTGGAGCAATTCTCTTTTTCACAGCATTACTCATCTACATGATCTACTGGAAGTCATACCTTGCGATAGTGAAGACAAAGTTTTTCGTTCGGGGATTTTATTAAGAGTTTTTCCCCCAATTATTCAATTTAACGAAAGCAACTAATGAATCACAAAGATGTTAATAAGTTGAAGGCAAATTCTGCATCTGTAAGAATTTCTTTTCAGAGTTTACAAGACCGTATACGACTATCTTTTAAACTCAATGAATAGTCAACTCAGAAATCTTTTTTTGCAAAAATTTCATAAAATTATTTTGTCTAATTTTTTATCAAGAAAAAATCGTCTGATTCTCAAAATACAATTTTTTTTTGTTTTTCTCAAAATTATTGGAAAGTCTTTTTTATTATTTAAAATTTGGGCTATAAAATAAAGATTTTATTCTTCTCATCCCTTATTTTCCATCTACAGTTAAAAGTTCTTTAATGCCCTTTTCGAAATACACCTTTCCGAAAAAATACAGAAACATATTTTTTTGTGATTCTCTGGTGTTTTCTTTATTAAACGTTGATTATATATAATTATATTTTAATTTAGTACAAATATATCTTTTCAGTATTCAATATCTTGTATAATTAAACCTATCTAAGAATATGCAGGAACATTTGTTCAAAAATACTTATGTGACAGATAGTTTATTAAGTGTTGACTGTATAGAAAGAGTTTTTATTTCTTTTCTGAGTATTACAACATGGAATAATTAATGCAACTAACTTTATCTCTACTTACAATTGTTTTCATGTAACAGGATTCAGTAAATATAAACATTACTGATTGTAATTCAATACGATTATATACAAATGTCGAAATATACCTTCCCCAGGAAAATGCAGAAATATTTTTGTTTCGATTCTTACAATCAAAAGTTGAGTGTATAATTTAAAACACCATATATTTTTCTTATTTAATTCAAGTCAACACAGAGTAGTTTTACTACAATTAACTCCCTCTCTATCTACGGTAGTATCATGTAACAGGGGTCGGCTATATAACTTTTTTTCATATTTTGATTCAGTGTAATATATTTTTTTCGATGTTTCAAATTTGTCTAAAGAAACATTCCAGGGGAAAATGCCAGAAACTTTTTTGCTTCCGAAATCTATTGGAAGATCTTTGTGAACTATATTTTATCAGGCATTGTCTATATAAAAAGAGATATTCAAAATTTTGAGTCAGTTTGGCTTCATATCAGTAATATTACAGAACAGGATTCAGCATAAATAAACATTGTTGATGTTCAAAAACTCGACGAAATAAACCTTCACCAAGAAATCAAGAGATCATTTTGTTTTCCAAACTTGGTGAATCAATCATTGATATAACAGGATTAAACAGTTTGAACTCAAACAGTACAGTCAACACGGAATGATTTTTATAATGAACATAATCTCTACTTGCAGCGTTATCGTCCCTTTGGATTCAGTAATATGCCAGTAAACATTTATTTTATTTTATGGTTCAGCATAATTTGATCTCTGATTTCTTGTGAAGGTTTTTTTCGTCGAGTTTTGAACATCAACAATGTTTATTTATGCTGAATCCTGTTCTGTAATATTTTCTGATATGAAGCCAAACTGTTTTCACTGTTTTCAAAAAAAATTGTCGAAATAATTCTTCCCGAAAAAATACAAAAAACGGTTTTGTTCCTGAAACTTAATGGGAAATCTTATTTTGGTATAAGAAGTGATTTTATTTTTTTCATATTTTCTTTCATTAGAATATATCTCTTCGATGTTGAAAAACTTCTGGAAATAATCCTCCCCAAAAAAATATAGAAACAATTTTTGTCTCAGTAATTTTTCTTTAAACTCAAATAACTAACTTCATCTCTACATTCAGTTGTATTAAAATGACAGGGAAACGGTAACATAATGTACATTATCAATGTTTAAATCTTGTCAAATATATCTCTGACAAAAAGCAAAACATTTTTTGGTCCCAAAATTTTTGTGAAGAATATTTTTTTTCAAACCTTAATCATATAAAGATTGTACATCTTTCAATCTGGATTCAGTGTAAATATATCTTTTCGATATTCAGAGGTTGGTTAAAATAATTTTTCCAAGATAAGGTAGAAATATATATATTTTTTGTATATCCATAACTTATTGGAAAATCATTGTACGTAAATAGCCAACAAGGAATAATTATTATGAGTAATTTCATCTCTAGTATTTTGCAGTAATATATATATAAATAAATATTTTCATCTTTTGAAATTTGTCAAAACAAATCTTCTCGAGAAACTGCAAAAAACATGTCTGTTCCCAAAACTTATTGGAAGAATTTGTGGTTGCAAGCGTTGGCTTATATAAAAAGATTTTGTATTTCTTTCGTATATGGATTCAAAATAAAATATTTTTCCATACTTAAAAGATTGTTGAAATAATCTTTCCCTGGAAAATGAACAAACTTTTTTTTTCCAAAACTTTTTGGAAGATCTTTCTCAAAAAATTTTATCAACCATTGATCATAAAAAGAGAGATTATATCTCTTTTTATCTATAATTTCAAACACTATATATTTTTCTCTTCGATGTTGAAAAACCTGTCGAAAATAAATCTTCCCGAAAAATGCGAAAACGGTTTTGTGCCCGGGAAAACTTATTGGAAAATCTTTGTTAAAGAATATTTCATCGAGTGATGACCATTTTACAAGACGTTGCACTTTTCTTATATTTAATTTAGCATAAATATATATCTTCAATTTTTAAGACTTGTTAAAATAATCCTTCCCAAGAAAATAGAGGAATAGTTTTTGTTTCCGAAACTTATTGAAAGACTTCTTATTATTATTATCTTTTAAATCAAATAAATATTCAACACAGAAAAAATTTCTATAAACTAACTATCTCCATCTTTATAATCAGGTAGTTTTCATATAAAAAGATATTGGTAATTCGAATTCTCATTTTGATTCAGAATAGTAACACAACCAAACTTTTTTTAGTATCTAATATTTGTCAAAATAATTCTGGTTAATTTTTTGTGAAGAATATTTTACCAAGCGTTTATCGTATGAAAAGACATTTTTGATGTTCAAGACTTACTTCCCGAGAAAATGTAGACTTTTTTTTTTGTTTATAAAAACTTATTGGAAGATCTCCGTGATTATTTTTTTTTCTATAAAACTCAAAGAGATAGTCACCATGGAATAATTGTTAAAACTAATTTCATCTCTTTATTCAGTGCCATTACATCAAAAGGATTCGGTGATAAAAACTTCACTTTTGTATTCCGCACAAATTTTTACATTTTTGATTTCCAATTTTGTAGAAATAAACCTTGTCGAAAAAAAACGTATAAACATTTTAATTCCCGAAACCCTTACTGAAAGATCTTTGTGAGAATATTTCATCAAGAGTTGATCATATAAAGACAGTTTTTTATTTCTCTCACATTTTTATTCAAACACTTTATATATATATATATATATATATATATTAATATATATATATATATATATATATATATATTGTTACGCCGGCCACCTCGTCTCTCTGCTGCCAACACAAGGCAGGCTAGGCAGACGGCGTGTTATCCACAGGGTCATGAACACTGAACAGCTCAAAGAGGCACCGAGCAACACAGCGTCCCCAGAACACCACGAGGGGAAACGCCACCTGGAGAGGCAGGGCATGAAATAAACACAAAATGACAGTCTTTCCTTTATTTACACAAGTTATTTACCCGTACACTTTTCTATAGGCACATACAGGGGGAAAAATTACCG